>NC_132795.1:87825647-88125647 GCF_048418805.1 Vulpes vulpes
TTTAACTTGTAAAAACCTCCATAAGTGCTATGACTGTCAAATATCTTTAGCGATACTTATTCTCTTCCCCTTAAAATCTCATTGTTTGGCCCATTTGTAGATCTGCAAGTTAAATAGGATCTATACACAAATAATTCCAAACCTGACACAGAGTAGGTGCTTAAAATAAGCTTATTAACTACTTATCTGTCTCGGCATGTAAAGTGGTGAATCAAGGCAATTATTCAAATAAAGGAGTCCAATAAAATACAAAACAAACGTACCAATGAAAGCAAACAAACCATCAATGTTCCCATAATGGATATTAAGACATTTTGCTTTCTATTTTCTTGACTTTTAAGGCTAATTACTTCAAGTTTCCATTTGTTTACATGTATCAATATAGCTAAAATATTCATGACGCATGGTACAACCTAAAAGATTTTCTTGTCCCCACTTAAAATCATTTATACCTCAGTTCATTCTTTAGTTGACACAAAATCTTCACCTAGTTTCTCAAATAGTGAAATATTACTAAATAAGATCTTACCTAACATTAACAGGAAAAAAAAAAAGAGTTATGAATATGTCAATTACAGCTCTCTTAAGTTATCCATTAGCTCCACTTCGGGTGTAAAGACTTTTCTTTTTTCTGTAAAAATTGCCTAACAGTTGTGAGGGAGCCACAGACACTATTCTCGATAACGTGTCCTTGTGTCATGAAAGCATTGGCATTTCTTTTGCCTTCTGTGAATCAGATCATAGCTGGCATACTGAATTAATCAATAGAAATATTCTGTATCTATTAACAACCTACTCTGAGGGGATAAAAGTCCTAGGAAAGTAAAAGAAAGAATTGCCTCCATTTAATTTTAAAACCGCTCTCTTTGGTCCTTATCACATTAAGCAAAGAAGATATATTGCAGGATCACTGCTTTCATGCTTTTACAATTTTTAAAAATGTGGAGAGTTTGAATAAATAGATAAATAAGACAGTTGTAATGGAGCCTAACATTTTCTTCCTCTAGACCTATGGTATTTTGTTTTAGCATGATATTCAAATGAATGATTTCAGGAAAGTCGTAAGAGTGCTCTCTGTATTAGTAGCCCTGGCCAATGTATATTATTAACATAAAATATAAAAGAAGGAATATATATATATATATATATATATATATATATATATATATATATATAAAAGAAGGACCTAAGTCTTCTACAAACAATATTTACATTTTTTTTAATAGGGCAAACATTCATGCTTCCAGAAGGAAAGGACTATGGACATGGGAAATGGCTATGGGAAATTTGCTTCTGTTTAACCAAATAGAATTTCTTAGCCAACCTGAAAATAAGTACTTTATAATCCTCCCCTTCATCACCCCCCACCCCCCACAACAATCCTTTCAATTCCTTCTGTTTGGGTGGGTTTTATTTAAAGTCAAGCTCAGGAAATTCAGAGCTTTGAGAAATAGTTTCCACATCCTTTGAGTAAGTTTAGAAAGTTTCTCCTTTTTTTGGTTTTCAAGTGAAGGTTAAAAAAAAAAAAAAAAAAAAACTCCACGAAAGAGGTCCTTGGGCTAAGTCAGTCTTCATCCACTGCTTAGCTGGAAACATAATCAAATACAGAAATTTATAAAGATAAAAGTACAGTTTCCCCCATCAGCCCACTTTTAACATTGTAAAGGACCTGTGCATTAAGCACGTAAAGATTGTATCCCAGAGCATGTCCCAGGTAACTTGAAATAAAGGCAGTTGCTTCCGCAGTCTCAGAAGACAGGCAGGTGCTCTTTTCTTCGGCAGATATTAATGCTGATGCAGTAAACATTTCCAGAGAAGCTTTCCCAGAGTGGAGTCCTTTGCTTTTTCCCATTCATCCTCCTGCCTGTTCTTTGAGCTTGAAAAGAAGAGAACTGACAGCATATAAAAAACAGTGGATGGAAGATGGACAGAAATCAGAAAGAAGGGAAGTGATTAGAGATGGACCCAGAAAACCATCCTCTTCCCTGACAACTGCCTTGTGGAGGCGGAGGGAAAAATAATTCCTGCGGGCATCATTTATGAACTTGTGTGTTTCTCACTCACCATTTTCTGTATTTTCCAGCTTCTGTAAAAATGTTTTACATTTTTTTTATGTTTTACATTTTTAATTAAATAGAAGTTTTAGTCTTTTAAAAGTACGTGGTCTTTCAAGACATTCACATTTAGTCCGTGTCAAAGAATAATACAGTTGGAAAGAAACTTGAAGATTATTTGGCACAACATCTTCAAGGGATTTAGGAGGAAATCAACTATTCTGACTCCAGGTTTTGAGCATATCTATCTATCTATCTATCTATCTATCTATCTATCTATCTATCTACATATAAATGTGGAGCATACACATTTATGTAATTTTCCCATGTGTATGTGTGAAAATTATAAAAACTATAATGTATGCCAAGCTCTTTATCCACAGTGATTGTGTAGAGGACAGCAGTGCACAGATAGCAGATATTTATTTGTCTCATTCTAGGTCCACTGCCCACCCTTTTCTACCCAGTTGTCTTCAACAATTCCCTTGACTTCTGGTTTTCAGTTGAGTTTAGACAATAGAAGTATGGGCAGTACATTCGCAGGACAGGAGGGGAGTAAGTAGTATTTATGCTCCCACTTCCTTTCTTACCAGGCCACAGGTTGTCAATGGCTACAAAAATAGTGTAGTATAATCCACTGAATCATTCATTTAATAAGTATTTGTTGAGGCCCAAACTGTAAGAGGTACTGGGAGCCCAATAGACACCAAAGGCATGAGATATCTTCTCACACAGAATTCATTTTAAAAGTGACTTTTTTTGATTGTTTTCATTTTTAATCATGAAATAGTTGAAGTATCTTGTGATTCATCCTTTAGTCAGAGGCCCCTCCCTTTTTTTTTTAAGAATTGGAAAAAAATATCAAAAGTAATTGTCATAAATTCTGGTATCCATTTGATACGTTCATGGAAAACAGGTTACATATACCAGGAAAATTGTTGAGTAGAAAAGAAAAGAAAGTAAAATGAATTGTAATTACTTTTTATGCTTGTTTGAGTTGCAATGATACCAAACGAATTAATGAAATATTACAGATGGGTGTGTAAGTGAGGAGACCCTATTCCTTATCAGGCATACTCTGAAGTATGCCAAGCACATGCATTAAACTAGGCTCTAAGATGAATTAAAAACTGCAGATGATCTTTGCTTAACACTTTCAGGTTGTTTTGATGTAGGAAAGAAATTCATCATTCATAGATGAACTTATTTGAGTTATAGATTTGACAACTAGGACTGAACATACATAGTGATAAAACATCTGCTCAAGTCTAGTCAAAAGCTCAGTCAATTTTGTGAAGAAATCAGTCAAGCCTGTTGCTTGGTGGCACGTAGACAAAACCACCAACTGATCGACTGAGTTTTTCACTTTTGAATGGGTTGTTTGGCACCATGTAGACCCAGCCTATGATTATACTGCCATCTGTATTCTTTCTTACATCAGGCTTATTTCAGCCACAACTTATACATGCTGTTTTGAGAAGAAGTAGTCAATATTTTGGTTTGTCTTTAGCTATAAGAGCGCCGTAGACAGTCTTGCGTGAACTTGGCTCTGCCTTGCTAATTCTCTGTCAGTTCTGGCAGCTATAGGAATTTAAGTTCATGGTGTAGATATTTGGATTCCCCTCAAAATAAAAATAAAATATGTAAAATAAAATCTCAAAATAGGCTGCTTGTCTTTAACAAAAATACCCAAATTCCTAGAAATGGCCAGCCATAGTCAATATGTATATATGTGAGAGTATAATTTTAATGTTAAAACAATACAAACAGAATAGAAGATTTTGAAGTTAACAATTGCTCATGTTATCATAGTTTTCAAACTACATGAAGCAATTGAAAAAAAATCTCCCTTTACCAAATTCAATAGCATATAAATGCTTTTGAAACTATAAGATACTTTGTGATGGTGGTAGGATTGGAAATTGCAAAACAAACTAAAATATTACACATATTTGTTCTCACTAGCACTTTCACAATTTATTACAGACACTGTAATGACCAGTTATTTCTTCTAAGGACATAGGCTTAAAAACAGAGAAAAAGTTTGAGCTTTGGAGAGCAATGAATCATGAAAGAGTTTTGCATAATGATAAAATTGCTCTCTGGTTTTAACAGATCAGAGCCATACTAAAACATGTCCCTCTATAAGTATACCGGAATCAGAATCCCTTTTTTGTTTGTTTGTTTCCTTTAGTGAGAGTTGAGGGAAGTGATAAGTCAAAGAAAACAAGGAGGAAATAGGTATTCTTTATTCAGCAAAGGAGTAAATAGGGCAGATTCAGTTTTATGGACCCTGAAATTTATACAATTTGGATGACCTGGTTTTGAAAAAATATATAAAATTATAAATAAAAATTAAGTAGTAAAGTTAATGCTATTTAATTGAGAGGAATGTTATTTAATTTAATTAATGTTACTTAAAATTAGAAGAAAAAGATCTTTGGAAGAGACATGTGCAAATGAGGGACCGTAACACTTGAGGTTCATTACTTTCATGATGTAGCCACTAATGGACTAACAATATCTTAGAACAACAACAACAATAAAAAAATTACCTGGAATTTTAGCATGGGGAAATAATTTGTCATAAAGATTATGATTTATGATATATCTTACATTTAAACCTTTTTTGACTACCACCATTCATAAATAACACTTGTTTGGGGGTAATCTGGGTTTCCTTTTTCCTTTATTCCAGTAAAATCTGAGTCATCTGACCCTGTTTCATTACTTTATGAAACATTTTAGAATCAGTAACATTAGAAGAAGAAGGCATATCACCAGAAGAAAATATGGTGGCCCTAGAGAAGATGAAGTGATAGCTGAGAGTAAGAGGCCACAGGTCTTTGTCTCACATGTCATCAGCATCTTCACTTTACAGATAAATAGAATAAAGCCCAGGGAGGAGAGGCAACTTGCCCAACTTCACACAGGCCTTTAGTGTCAGAGGTGAGTTTAGAGGCTACACCTGTGAACAGTTAATCCAGAACCATACCCACTGCCTCTGACCTCATATCAACTTCAAATCTCCCATTCCCATCGCTGAGTCAGCCAAACAACTTCACCGATGCAGTTACCACTGTTACAAGCAAGATTAGGGTGCTTAGAACTACTGGTGACTTGTAATGCCTTCTCTCAGGCTAATGTGGTATTGATTCAATTTCATGTGAGCCTTCAGAGAACATTATGGTGTTTACATTTACTTGCCCTGACCACTAGAACAACTGTGGCTGCACTGCATCCTGCCAGTCATGAGTAATGTGGTGAGCACAAACCCAGGTACGTGATTCTCTACTCCTAAGATATTTCTTCCAGTTATTTATTTTGTTCACTCAGACATAGGTGATATGGGGTTTTTGACACTGTTTTTCAAGCAGTTTGGCAGAGATTAAGTCTCCACAGTAACTACGAAAAATACTGATTTCCATATGAATACATATTTGTAGGCAAGAAAGTTTAATAGTTCTCAGAAGTCAAAAATTAAGTGAAAGTTAGAACCCAGGAGACAAGTGAAACAGTTACTATGATTTGTGTCCTTAGGACACTGATCAACCGAGGTGAAATTGAATCATTTTTATATCTTCACCAGTTGCAGTGCTCACAAGGGAAGGATATGGTGTCTAAAAGGCTACCCTCTTTATAAAGTTGGGACCCAAAAGAGCCATAATCTCAGTATAAGTAGAAATATTACCTTCCCCCAAGGGATCAGCAACACAAATTACTCATCTTGAACTTTGAATAAAGGAAAAACCTCTTCTTTGGGAATTCACACCATAAGCCAGTCTTTACCAGCTATATTTACAAATGGAATCCATGGCACCTGGATATGGTCATATAAAACTCAAACGACACCTTAATTAAAGTGATGCTTGATCACTAGTGCCCTGAGGTGCCCAACAGGAGAAAATGCAAATTGTCTCTAAAGGAACCTATTTCAATCCAAACCTCAGCAAACGTACATAAATAAAGCTAAATGAATGTGAACTCAGTTTCAAAATAACAATGTGTGCAAAACAGCAGAAAACATGAGCAAAAGAATCTGAGCCCAAATTTTCATACGTTGAAAATATTCTTTAAAAAAAGAATAGAGACTAAGTAAGTTTAAATTAAAGTAGGGGATACAAATAATTCAGAGAGCAGAGTCTATTTAAAAAATAACTGACCAGGTATAAAATTAACCAAAGAGTCAATGAAAGAAAAATATAATATTTGAAATTAAAAACTTAATACTTACCTCTAAAATTAGATTAGATACAGATAAAAAGAGAATTTATAAACTGGAAGATGTATCTGAAGAAATTATCTAGATTCTAGTAAATTAAGACAAAGAGATAGAAAGCATGACTGAGTTATTAACAGGCATGGAGGATAGAGTGAAAACTCTAAGGTGTATATATTTAGAAGTTTTATTAAGAATGGAGAGAAGCAACATTTGAAAATAAAATGAAAAACATTCATCCTTAGATTCATAAAATCCCAAGGAAAAATTTTAGAAGTTGACATTTATCTATATCTATATTAGATATCTAAAATTAGATATCACTGAGGACAGAGAAATCATCATAAAATCAAATGGAAAAGATAAATTAAGTAAATATAATAATTCAGTTACCACTTACATTCTCATCAGTAGCAATGGAAGCCAGAGACAACAGATTATTTTCAGTGCACTGAGAGAAGAGAACTGTGAACCTAGAATTCAATACTCAACAAATGTAATTCAAGAATGAAGGTAAAATATAGACATTTCCATGTGAAAAGTCTGAGATGCAAAGAAGGATGATGATGATCAAAGAAAGTAGTTAATATGTTGGTAAGGCTAAACAAACATTGACAATATAAAACTACCACTTTTATGTTTATAAAGAGAAAAATAAGTAAAATAAAAAGCCATGTAGCAATAATGCATGAAAAGGAATGAAACTGCCAGAGTTAATAGTGTCCTAACGTTTGTTTGGCAGGAGAGTGAATTGATGATTAGCTTCAGAATTTGAAAAGTTGTTAAGCCTGCTAAAATCCCCAGTTATTACTAAAAGAAATGAAACACAGTGTTAATAAAAAAGAAAATAATAACTAGAAACCACACTCCGTATGTTCAAAAGAAGAAAATAAAGGCACCAAAAATGAACCTAGAAAGGGAGAGATAAAGTTTTGTCTCAAAATAAGGTAGAGTTAAACTTAAATAATGCATAATTATAATAAATCTTAGTGGGTTAAATGATCCAGTGAAAAACAAATAGATATTTAACACTTAAAAATGTAAATAGGTTAAAGAATGCAAATTGGTTGAATTTACAAGAATAGGAAAAGATATACCACCAAAGTCCACGACAAAAAAGGAATAAGAAATCTAGTGCAGTTTGATTATTATCAGACCAAATAGACAGTAAGCTGAAAAGAATTCCTGAAATTAAGAGATAATTAGGTAATGATGAATGATTCAGTGCAATAGAAAATATAAAATTTAAAAGCACTAGTCACTTAAAACATGTAAAACAAAGTCTTCAAAAAATATATAAAGCAAAAATTAAGACATATACAAGTATAGATTAGTTTATTATATTGGAACATTTTTAACTATACTTACCATTAACCGAGAAAAGTAAATCAGAATATCTATTTGGAAGACACAGTTTTCAGGCTTTACCTAATAGACCCATGTAGAACATATTTCAAATTCTTTTCTCTATTTAGAAAGAAAGATAATTTAGAAGATAACATAAGAGGAAAATTGTGGCCCTAAATTGTCCAGTAAATATTTGTTGAATGATTAATGTTAGTCCATAATTCTCTTATGACATTTTCTTTAAATTTTTATAAGTTTTTATATGTTATAAGTTTTTATATGTTAACTGCTATTTTCCTTGGTGGCAAAGGTTTTGTTGCTGTTGCTTTAACTTATGAAAGTATATATAGCTATTGAAATTTTTTAAACCTGAGAGTAAGAACTTCTTAATACTCGAAAGTGAGCATCGTCTCTTGTCCTTGCAATTTGAATAGAGCATATCTCAATTTTATTACAATCAAAAGTAACATTGTCTAATAACTTAGTATGCTCAAAGTCATAATAATTACCTTATAAATTTAGACCATCATTCTTAGAAAGTTAAGTGGCCGAATCATGCTGATCCTCTAGGTGTGAGCTCTATTATGTGGAAGTAGTTTATCAGCATCCTATCTACATGTGCTAAATCCTTTAAACAATGATAAATCAAAGAATTTGCTGTCCCCTTTGTCTTGGATAGTCCCCTAAATGATGCTCCATGAGGATTTTCCTCGTGTGCCCTGAATTCTACAGAAACAATCCATTCCAGTTGTAGAAAAAAATGGGAAGAAACTGGACTGCTTATCCAGTGAACTCCATTACATCTATAACTACTTGAATAATTGACCCCACTGTTTCTTCTTTTTGTCAGAATTAGTTGGATAAATGCCTTAGTTTTCCATTTTACTAAATCTGTGTAGACAGAGCCAAAGAATCCCTCCTCCCTTCATCTCAAGCTTTTCCACCACACAAACGATGCTAATGCTCTTGATTGGCATGACACAGCACTCTAAACCATTTGACTCCAGTGAATTACTCAAGCAAGAATGTCTGAAAGCAGAGTGACTCCGTTTAAGTACTTAAATGCACAGCAAACAACTGCTTGCCTTTTTTTCTTCTCTAGTGCTGTCTCATGAAGCAGTGTATTATTACAGATAATCTACAGTGAATAAAAGACAAAGCATTCTGTATTCAAAATATACACACATTTGCCAAGTTTACTGAACCTGTGATTTTTCAAAATAAAAGATACAAATATTTATTTGAAAAATGATATAATTAAGAGAAGCTTACTACAGAGCAGCAACCACACATGCTGTATAACCAAACCATAACACCAATAAACAGGTTTTGCTGACAGACACCTATTGTCAATAAGATTAGTTGAACTCAAAAGAGTGCCAGGAAACCTCTTTCATGCTTCAACAAAACATAATTTGTTTGAAGTAATGATGACTAGTTATGTATAATTATCTGATTATCAAAAAAAAACTTGTTTAAACAACTTTGGTGTGCTGCATTATAAGGTTTCATTTAGTCTCTGAATTATTTAATGTTTATGTAGTTCTGAGACAAACTGCACAATTCAAAACCAATTAAAAGATTTGCCCAGATTACCCATAACTTGTAAATTGGCACAACATGGTAGGATACTTATTAAGTTGGGATGTTTTTTGGAGAGTAGTAGAGGCTTCAAAGAATAATGAGGTTTTCCAGAAGGGGAATAGTTTATAAATCATCAGTCAATGAAAATGATTCATGAAATTGTATCAATTTTAATATAAAACAACATAATTCTTATCTCTTGTGTAGGTAGACTTTTAAGATGTATGAGAAAGTGAATTGCTTATACTATGCAAATGAAAATAATCATTCAGTGTCTAGCAGACTCTTGCAAATCAGGAAAAATATTTAGATTTATACACAAAGAATTTTAGTCATTCTTATTCTTCTGGTTTACTTGGAAACACAATGAATTAAACTAATATTATTTTCTATTCAAATGGCATAAATTAACTTTGCTTCTTGGAACAATTTATTTGGAATACTTTCTCAATGAGTTAAAATGCTAAAATTTTCTTCCCAGGTAAGATTCCAGTTCCTGATGGGAGGTAACATAATCTTGTTAATTATCAGGAACAAAATAAATATGGCTATAAGATTTAAACTCTTATTTAAGCTTAAGATGAATTTATATATGTGTATTGAGGCTAAATAACCTCCAGGGCATTTACATTATTGCCAATTGATAGTGTTAGGAATGCTTTGGCCACAAGTTATATGAAATAATATGGGATAGACAAAAGGAAGAGTATTTATTTTCCTGGAATAAGACGTTTAGAGATGGGCAGACAGCTGATGACATTGGTTCCATGACTTAACCATATTGGGGCTCCTATCAAATGAATTGTTCCTGTACTTTGTCTCATGACTGCCCCATCTCTTGGCATTGTGTTCATGTCAAGGGAAGAAGAAATCAGGGAAACTGAAATGTCAGTACCATTTGTGGCTTTATCAGAAAAGTAAAAGCTTTCCCCCAATATGCTCCTGCGGCAGGATTTCTTTCATCTTACCAGTCAGAAATCTGTCACATGGCCACACTGAGCTGCAAGAACAGGTCAGTAAGGGAATACTTTTCTTTATAGTGGAGATGGGGCAACAGAGAAAAAGTTTGCATCAGCTAAAAAATAATGATATATTGACATTAATATTCTAATTATAGAAGAATGATTCAGTTGATTATTTACATGCATCTAAAAAGTAGAAATAATGTTTATCTGTCTAACTCTTAGAATTCTGTAAAGGATAAATGACATGATATACCTGAAATTGCTCTATAAGCCATAAGGACCTAAACATAGGTTAGTCAGTGTTGATGTGGGAAACAACTTCAAAGGCCTTAGGCCTAACTCCCAAGTATCATCAGTGACCTCAGTTTAGCCTCCCCATTTCCAGAAGCACATCCTGCAAACGTGTAAACACCAGGTGTACTAGAAGTCCTGATATAGAGAAGTCAAGATATTCACAATAAGTACAGAGGGAAAAGACAAAGAAATAAAGCAATTAGAAACAAAATGTTATAAAAGAATAAAGGTAAAGATGATTTAATGTAACTTATATTGAGCATCTAGAATAGAAAATCTATAAAAGGTATATTGAATTCCATAATGTAAAAGTAGAAAATTTCCCTGAAATTGAGAGAAAACCTGATTAAGCACATTTAGAGACACCATGTTTAGAAAAAAAATATATAAAATTTAGCCTGGCTAAAATATTAAGCTTCAAGTGATTTTTAAAAATTTTAATTCCAATATAGTTAACATAGTGGTGTTATATTAGTGTCAGATTACAATATAATGATTCACCAATTCTATACATTACTCAGTGATAAGTTTACTCTTAAACTCTTAGTCCATCTACTTTACCTATCCCTTTACACACCTCCCCTCTGGAAACCATCAGTTTCTTCTGTTATAGTTAAAAGTCTGTTTTTGGTTTGTCTCTTTTTTTCTTTGTTTTATTAAATTCCACATATGAGTGAAATCATATGGCATTTGCTGTTCTCAGACTGACTTATTTCACTTAGAGTTATATCCTCTTGGTCCATCCATGTTGTTGCAAATGGTGAGATCTCATTATTTTTTATGGCTGAGTAATATTCCATAATATGTGTGTGTGTACACGTGTGTGTGTTTATCACACACCACATCTTTTTTATCCATTCATCTATCAGTGGATACTTGGGTTGCTTCCATAATTTGACCTTTGAAAAAAAAAGGCTGCAATAAATATTGAGGTGTACGTATCTTTTCAAATTATTGTTTTTGTAATCTTTGGGTAAATGCCCAATAGGATGATTACTGGATCATATGGTAATTCTCCTTTTAATTTTTTAAGAAACCCCCATGCTGGCTTCCACAGTGGCTGCATCAGTTTGCATTCCTACCAAGAGTGCACAAGATTCTTTTTATTCCACATCCTCACCAACACTTGTTTCTTGTATTTTTGAGTCTAGCCATTCAGACAGACGTGAGATGATATCTCATTGTGGTTTTGATTTGTTTCCCTAAAGATTAGTAATGTTGAGCATCTTTTCATGTGTCTGTTGGACATCTGCAGGTCTTCTTTGGAGAATGTCTTTTGCCATATCCTGCTGTTTTGATTTACAGCTTTCTAGTATGTCTAGAAATTTGGGACTGTCTACTTCCAGTTTTTTTTTTCTTCAAGATTGCATTGGCCCTTTAAGGTCTTTTGTGGTTCCATACAAGTTTAAAGATTATTTGTTCTTGTTCTGTGAAAAATGCTGCCAGTATTTTGATAAGGATCGCATTAAATCTGTATATTGCTTTGGAAAGTATGGACATTTAAAAAACATTGGTTCTTCCAATCCATGAGCATGAAATATCTTGCCATTTGTTTGTGTCACCTTTAATTTCATATATCAATCAGTGTTTCATAGTTTTCAAAGTACAGGTCTTTCACCTCCTAAGTACTTTATTATTTTTGATGCAATTATAAATGAGATTGTTTTCTCAATTTCTCTTTCTGTCACTTCATTATTAGTAACAAAATGCAACAGATTCCTGTATATTGATTTTGTAGCCTGCAACCTAATTGAATTCATTTATCAGTTCTACTGATTCGTGTGTGTGTGTGTGTGTTTTTGTTTTTCGGTTGAGTCTTTAAAATTTTCTATGTATAGCATCATGTCATCTGCAAAGAGAGAAAGTTTTACTTCTTCCTTGCTAATTCAGACATCTTTTATTTCTTTTTCTTGTCTGATTGCTGTAGCTTGGACTTCTAATACTATGTTGAATAAAAGTGGCAAGAGTGGACATCCTTGTTGCATTCCTGATCTTAAGAGAAAATCTCCAAGTTTTCCATCATCAAGTATGATGTCATCTGTGGGTTTTTCATATATGGCCTTCATTGCATTGAGGTATGTTTTCTCTAAAACTATTTTGTTGAGGGTTTTTATATGAATGGATATTGTACTTTGTCATATGCTTTTTTTCTGTATCTATGGTTTTTATCCTTTTTCTTGTTGATGTGATGTATCGTGTTGACTGATTTACAGATATTGAACCTTGCATCTCAGGAATAAATCCCACTAGATCGTGGTGAATGATTTTTTTAATATATTGTTTTATTTGGTTTCCTAATATTTGGTTGAAGATTTTGGCATCTATGTTCATCAGAAATCTTGGCCATAGTTCTCTTTTTTTGTAGGGTCCTTATCTGGTCTTGGTATAAGGGTAATGTTGGATTCATAGAATGAATTTGGAAGTTTTCCTTCCTCTTCTAGTTTTTGGAATAGTTTGAGAAGAATAGTTATTAACTTTCAACGTTTGGTAGAATTTACCTGTGAGGCTTCCTGGTTCTGGACTTTTGTTTGTTGGGAGTTTTTCTTTTATTACTGATTTAGTTTCATTGATGGTAATTGATCTGTTCAAATGTTCTACTTCTTCCTGATTCAGTTTTGGGAGGTTATATGTTTCTTTTTCTTTCTTTTTTTTTTCTTTTTTTTTAGGTTATATGTTTCTATGAACTTATTCGTTTCTTCTAGGTTGCCCAATTTGTTGAGATACAATTTTTCGTAACATTCTTTTATAATCCTTTGTGTATTTGTGGTGTCAATTACTTTTCCTCTTTCATTTCTGGTCCCCCCTCTCTCTCCCTCTCTCTGTCTCTCTTTCTCTTTTTCTTTTGATGAGACTGGCTAAAAGTCTATCAGTTTTGTTGACCTTTTCAAAGAACCAGACCCCCCTGGTTCCACTGATGGGTTCGATTGTTTTTTTTGTTTGTTTGTTTTTGTTTTTTTTTTTAGTTTCTGTTTCATTTATTTCTGTTCTATCTTTATAATTTCCTTCCTTCTACTGGTTTGGGGTTTTGTTGTTCTTCTTTTTATACTTCCTTTTTTTTTTAAAAAAACATTTTTTTTAAAATTTTTATTTATTTATGATAGTCACACAGAGAGAGAGAGAGAGAGAGAGAGAGAGAGAGAGAGAGGCAGAGACACAGGCAGAGGGAGAAGCAGGCTCCATGCACCGGGAGCCTGACGTGGGATTCGATTCCGGTCTCCAGGATCGCGCCCTGGGGAATCCCTGGGTGGCGCAGCGGTTTGGCGCCTGCCTTTGGCCCAGGGCGCGATCCTGGAGACCCAGGATCGAATCCCATGTCGGGCTCCCGGTGCATGGAGCCTGCTTCTCCCTCTGCCTGTGTCTCTGCCTCTCTCTGTCTCTCTGTGACTATCATAAATAAAAAAAAAAAAAAAAAAAAAAAAAAAAGGATCGCGCCCTGGGCCAAAGGCAGGCGCCAAACTGCTGCGCCACCCAGGGATCCCTTTTTTATACCTCCTTTAGGTGTAGAGTTAGGTTGTTTATTTGAGATTTTTCTTTCTTCCTGAGGTAGGCCTATATTGCTGTACACTTCCCTCTTAGAACAGCTTTTGCTGCATCCCAGTGATTTTGGACCATTGCATTTTCATTTTCATTTGTCTCTCTCTATTTTATTGCTTCTTTGAATTTCTTGGTTGGCCAATTCATGTTTAGTGGCATGTTATTTAACCTCCATATATTTGTGTACTTGCCAGACTTTTTCCTGTGGTTGATTTTTCGTTCATAGCCCTATCTCATCCAATAAGATGTATAGTATAACTTCAGTCTTTTGGCTTTCTGGCCTAAGATGTGATCTCTTCTGAAGAATGTTCTATGAAGAGAATGTGTTCTCTGCTGCTTTAGGATGGAATGTTTTGAATGGATCGATTAGATCCATCTTGTTCAATGTTTCATTCAAAGCCACTGTTTCCTTGTTGATTTTATGTTAGGGTAATCTATCCATTGATATAAATGATGTGTTAGAGTTCCCTGCTATTATTGTGGTTCTATTGACTACTTCCTTTATGTTTGTTATTAGCTGCTTTATGTATTTGGGTGCCCCATCTTAGGTGCATAATTATTTAAAATTGTTATATCTTGGGATCCCTGGGTGGCGCAGCGGTTTAGCGCCTGCCTTTGGCCCAGGGCGCGATCCTGGAGATCCGGGATCGAATCCCATATCGGGCTCCTGGTGCATGGAGCCTGCTTCTCCCTCTGCCTGTGTCTCTCTCTGCCTCTCTCTCTCTCTCTGTGACTATGATAAATAAATAAAAATTAAAAAAAAATAAAAATAAAAAAAATAAAATTGTTATATCTTCTTGTTGGATTGTTCCCTTTATGATTTTATAGTATCCTTTTTTGTTTCTTATAATCTTTCTTTTAAAGTCTATTTTGTCTGATATTGAGTATTGTTACCCTGGCTTTCTTTTTTTCACTTCCACTTGCATGATAAATGCTATTCTGTCCCTTTACTTTCAATCTGCATATGTCTTTAGTTCTGAAATGAGTCTCTTGTAGACAGCATACAGACAAATCTTGTTTTTTAATCCATTCCACCACCCTATGTCTTTCATTGGGGCATTTGGTCCATTTACATTCAAAATAATTACTGATAGGTATGTACTTATTGTCATTTTGTTACTTGCTTTGTAGTTGTTTTTGTAACTCTTCTCTGTTCCTTCTGTTTTACTGGCTTCCTTTAGAGATATATTTGGATTTCTTTCTCTTTATTTTTTGCATATATATTACTGGTTTTTAATTTATGATTACCATTAGGTTTATCAGTAACACCTTATGCAGATAGCAGTCTGTGTTAATAGTTACTGAAGTTTGAACCCATTCTTTACTCCTCTTCCCCTACTATGTTTAAGGCATATTGTTTCATGCTTTACATATTTTTATTTTGTGGCTCCCTCGACTGATTTTTATAGGTATAATTAATTTTACTCTTTTATGTTTACTACCTTTCTTGCTTTTACTTATCTTTCCTTTCTACTTGGAGTCCCCTTTAACATTTCTTGTAGGGTTGGTTTAGTAGTCATGAATTCCTCTAACTTATGTTTGTCTGGGAAATTCCTTATCTCTCTTCTCTTTCCATTCTGAGCTATAGCCTTACTGGATAGGGTATTCTAGGTTGCAAGTTTTTTCTTTCAACATTTTGAATATATCATGCTACTCTCTTCTGGCCTGCAAAGTTTTTGCTGAAAAATCAGCTGATAGCCTTATGAGGTTTCCCTTGTATATAACTGTTTTCCTTTCTCTTGTTGCTTTTAAAATTCTCTATCACTGCTTTTTGTCATTTTAATTACTCTATTTCTTGGTGTGGAACGTCTCAGATTGATTTTGTTGGGGGTTCTCTGTGCCACCTGTATCTAGATTTCTATTTCCTTTCCCATATTTGGGAATTTTTCAGCTATTACTTCTTCAAATAAATTTTCTCACCCCTTTTCTCCCTCTTCTCCTTCTGGTATTCCTATATTCATCTCATGTATTTTTAATTTCAGTTATTGAGTTCTTCATCTTTGATTGGTTCTTTTTTATGTTTTCTATCTCTTTGTGAAGGGTCTCACTGAGGTCCTCCACTCTTCTGCAGTTCAGTGAATGTCTTTATGATCATTACTTTAAATTCTCTATCAGGCATATTATTTATCTCCACTTTGTTTAGTTCTCTTGCTGTAATTTTGTTCTGTTCTTTCATTTGGGACACATTCCCTTGTATCCTCATTTTGTCTAACTCTCTATGTCTGTTTCAGTGTAGGAAAAGCTACGTCTGCTTTTGAAAGTGGTGGTCTTATGAAAAAGAGGTCCCATAGTGCCCAGCAGTGCAATGTCCCCTGTTCACTAGAACTTGGTGCTTCCGGGTGTCTCCTATTTGTGTTGTGTGTGTGTGTGCCCTACTGCTGTGGCCAAGCTGCTTTTGCCCTCAGTCCAGTTGTTTGCAATGGCTCTTTGGTCATTGTGGGCAGGGTTTTGTCCTTTTGTTGTTAGTGGGACTGTCTGAGGCCATCTTGGACTTGAGCTGAGTCAGACCAAGTGTTTTCCAGAGCTGTGGGTTGCACTGAACTGCAGGGCACTCTTCCTGTGTTGTCCTCTGAGAAGCTTTGGTTGGTGATAGGGGCCTATAGTCAAACCAGATGTGTGCCCCAACCCACTGCTGGGGCCACAGTCAGACTAGCATGTATAGTTATCTTTCCCTCTTCCTGGGCCAGGAGTTACTTTGGAGCAGGCCCCCGTTAGGGCTGTTTGCACACTGCCATGCTTGTGGCACCACATCGGATGGGTTCAGGCCACGAGCATACTAGAGAGTGCTGGTCCACAAGAAAATGTGGGATAGAGCACATTGTTAGCAATGTGATGGTTCCCATAGGTGTCCCTGTATCTAGGCCGGGAGATGGGGTAGGGAAATGGCTCCCACCAGCTCTTGTTTTTGGAGAATTCCTTCAAGGTCCCTGCCCTTCCAACACATGCTCTGAGATTAGTAAATACATCGCCTTCTCATATACCTCAGATATTTTTCAAACTGCTGCTTCTATGCTGTATTTGCAGGGCTTTTTGTTGTGCTGTGTCTTCCAGGGTGGGGATTCTGCTCTCATCCCTGCTCTCCTAGAGTAGAGCCTGATGATTTCTAAAGTTTCAGGTTAAACCCCACTGATTGTTGGGTCCTGCTGGTTTTCAAAGCCAAATGTTATGGGGATTTGTCTTCCCCACGTGCATCCCCTTATGCCTTGGGTACCTGGTGTGGCATCTTCCCCTCCATGCCCACAGATGGTTCCATTTGCTCCCGACTGCATCCCTACCCTCTACTCCCTTTGATGGGGCCTCCTCTCTACATTTAACTATGGGACTCTATTCTGCCTGGCTTCAGGTTGCTTCCCAGGTTATTTACACTGATGCAGGCATTTTCTTTCTACCATGGGATGAGGTGAACTGAGGATCCTCCTACTCTGCCATCTTCCCTGAATCCCTTAAAAATAGATATTTTTAGTCATCTAGGCAAAAAACAAAACAAAACAAAAAACAAACAAAAATCAAGTATAATATAGAAAAATCATGCTAGCCTTAGATTTTTCCAAGTAACAGTCAATTCCAGAAAACTAAAGAAAAACTGTGTACAATCTCCTGCTGTTAAAGACGTATGGCCCAAGATGCTCATCATTTAGATATAAAAACCAAACACATATTTTTAAGCACACAAGGACTAAGAAGTACAACATCTGTGAGCCCATTCTGAAATAAAGAAACATATGAAGGTGGATACTGGGCAATAAAGAGAATTAAAATAAATAACTACAGGAATGGAGACATGATTAATAATTATTATTGACCTTATTTAAATCTAAATAGTATTTTCTTAAAGATTTTATTTTTTTATTCATGAGAGAGAGATTGAGAGAGGCAGAGGGAGAAACAGGCTCCATGCTGGGAGCCTGATGCAGGACTCAATCCCGGGACTCCAGGATCATGCCCTGGGCCGAAGGCAGGCACTAAACCGCTGAGCCACCCAGGGATCCCCCTATAACTAGTATTTTTATAACATTTTATTTTAAATTTAGGAGTTTATTTTTAAAAAGTAATAATAAAAAGAATCGCTATTTAGAGTTCAGCATTTCTGTCATATATTTACGATGCGTGTATGTATGTATGTGTTTGCTTTTTTTTTTTTTTTTCATAGTCAGAATAATGGATGTTAGGTCCTTATCCTCAGGACCTATAAATATGTTATTATACATGCAAGGTTGCAGATAGAATTATGGTTGCTGCTGCTAATCAGTTGACCATAAATTAGAGATTATCCTGGACTATCTGGCTAGGCCCAATGTAATCACAAAGGTCCTTAAAAATGGAAGACGGAAACAGAAGGTCAGAGTGATACAATCTGAGAAGGTCTCAACTAGCTCTTGTTGGCTTTAAAGATGGAGAAAGGGAGCTGCAAGCCAAGGGAGGTGGGCCGCATCTAGAAGCTGAAATAGGTAAAAAACAAAAAAACAAAAAACAGATTTCTTTTCTGGAGACAACAGGAAGGAGGCTGACACCTTGACTTTAGCCTCATGAGACTTCTACGGAACTGTAAGATAATACATTTATGTTGCTTTAAGCCACTGAGCTTGTGGTAGTTTGTTATAGCAGCAATAGGAAACCAATATGTATTTCAATTTGTATTTCAATTTCTATTTCAAATCGACATATAAAAATGTTGTTCGATTATAGTTAAGGATGCATCTAAAAGGGCAGATAAGTAGTTTTTCTTTGGGAGTGATGTTGGGGGTTATAGCTTTCCATCTTTTAACAGCTAAGTAGAGGTATATATTTGCACTCTTAGGGAAGAAGTACAATCAACAGGGAGTAAAAGTAGAAGTTGGCATTAATTCTCCAATACCACTTACTTCATGCTTTGGAAATCCATTTTAAAGCCTAAGACTCATGGGAAAAAAATAATGGATTTGACAAAGTATGTGTTCTGCTCTGGCTGGGGGCAGTGGGGAAATTGAGGGAGGGTGTTGGGGGGCGGGTGGAGATAGTAGCACTTATCCAAAGCTAATGTGTATCCCATAGGACCTGCTTCTAAGAAAAAAAGACACTGAATTGGTGAATTTGGAGAATTTTGTGATCTGCCACACAAGTACTTAATGAAAATTCAAAGTCAGATTCTCCTTTTCCCTTGATGCCAGAAAAATTATATATATTCTTTCCTTCCCCCATTTTCATTCTTTTCCCTTTTCTCTCTTTAAACATTCTCACTCTAAGGTATTATATTGCTAGTGTTGTTGGGTTTAGGTGGAAACTGAACATGGGATATTTATATTTGTGAAGATATTTATTTGTGTTATATCTTTTTAAAGTAGAAAATAACAATAAGTGCTTACAAAAGTATTTTCCCTTGTTGAACTTGTGCTTCTTTTTGCTTTTTTTTTTTTTTTTTTTTGTTATTGTTCTTCTGATTTGCTCTCTGTGTGGACTGTGATTTCCCTAGCCAAGGCTCTGCCAAGCCTGAACCTTAGAAGAGAACAATTTTTGTATATTCTTTTTGGCAAAATAAGTATCAAAGATGGATATTTGCACTATTCTTGGATGCTTTAATGGGTAGTTTAACTCGACATCACAGTTTTCAAAGTCTAAGAGGATATACTAACTTGGAGGAAAAACATATATACAGGGTTAGGAAAAAGTATAATGTGTAGGAGCTAAAGGGCTTGATTTTCTTGGCTGACAAAATATATTTTATGCAATCCCAGAGTTGAGGTAAAGATAAATGAATGTCCCCATGGTGTAATCACCAGGTTGAAAAATCAGGTGACTTCAGACTTCAAATTCCCTTTTAGCCCAGTAAGTTTTTATGTTTTTTTATATCTTGCTTGGTGGATGAGTCAATGTTTAAATGGTCATTCATCATTTACCATATAAAAGAAAAGCTATTACCTGAAACTCATTTTTACAGTTGCAGGCAAACAGAAATAATCATTTTCAAGGACCTAAAGCTGTTTCTCGAACAATGTCATCATTTTATCCTTATTTTACGTACTATTTACTTATATATGAGCCAGTTTTTGAGCTGCACCCTGCAACTTCTGGCTGTAAACAGTTTCCACCAACTCCCTGCTGCAGTAAGTGAGGAAAGGGAATTTGACTTTCCAGAAATCAAAGTTATCTTTCACACAGACTCAGAGAACCAGACCAAAGGCACAAAGGCAGATATAAGTAGTCATGGTTCCCATCATGAGCCAAGAAATGTTAATTTCAGTTAGTTAGGAGACTATTAAAGTGTCTCTATAGGAAGTCATTGCCTTTATTATGAGGGTGGCCCTGGTTTTTTCAAACATTTCAACTATTATCATTTCAAATGAATATTGGCTATCTTTTATGAACGAAATGAAGTAATCTGTTGGGGTGCAGAAAGGTATAATGATGTACAAGGAAGTTGGACAGTTGGACAGATATACAAGGAATTGATTTTTGTGAAAACTACTAAAAATGCCTTCATGAAGAGTGTTCAGGAGAGAGGGCATGGTGTTTTAGAAAGAGTACAGACACTAGACTCACCTAGACCTGGCTGCAAGTCCTCCCTCTGCTATTTAATAACTGAATGGACACAAGCAAATTAGTGGACCACTTCTGGCCATATTTTTCTTAAGTTCATAAACAGAAGGAGTAGCACTATCCATATCAAAGAGTAGTTGTCAATGTGAAATAAAACACTGATAAAACTCTGCTAACCTAGCTAATGTGCCACAGGAGCTTAATAAATGTTAATTCACTCCTGGCTAATCACTCTGAGATCCAAGAATTCTCTTTGATTGGGTCAGAACAACCTACCCAAGTGTGGCTATTCTTGAAATAAAACCCCAGGCTGACCATAATTCAAGTCTATACCAGACCAGGTGGACTATGTAAAACGGACCTTGGTTTAGTCCCAAATCCTCATCTCTCCTTCTCTCTTCTAGAAACATCTGTTGGGTACTAACATGTGTGAGGGACCATGCTGGACCCTTACATACTTCATCTCCTTTAATCATTGTAACTGAAATGAAAGAGCAGTTGTTATCCAAGTTTTTACAGAGGAGACTAAATTTCTGAGAAATTAACCAGCTCAGAGTTAATGATAATTCTGTCTCTAAATCTTGTTCCATTTTACCAGTCTACCTCCCTCTAAGTTTTGTGATATCAGAGAAGCTTCTGAGGTATGGTTTCCATAAATTAGTCAGAATGTTTACCATGACAAACTAATCAACACATAAACCAAAAGTAGAGCTTTAGGATTATCCTGAAGCCACTGGGTATTGGCAACATGAACACTTTTAACAATTTTGTGATTTTCTTGGCTTGCTGGTTGATAGCATTGCACTGGGTATCAGAGACACAGTGACATAATATGGAGCCCAGGAGGAAAACCACCACCAATGATCAGATGGTTTATAGGAAGAGGGTGGGAGGCAAAGCTGAAAACAGGCAGAAGAGCAAAGCTAAGAACAAATGATACTACAAGGCTAAGAAAGTGGACTTTATTCTTAGTGGTCTCCTGTTCCTGCCTTCCATCTCTACTCATGTACGCCTCTTTTAGGTTTCTAAGAAATATTACTGAGAAGACAAAGCTACCACATGTGTATTGCTTATTAAAGCATGTATCCATTTATTAATTTTTTAAAAATTATTTATTCATGATAGTCACAGAGAGAGAAGAGAGAGGCAGAGACACAAGCGGGCTCTATGCCGGGAGCCCGACGTGGGACTCGATCCCGGGACTCTGGGATCGCGCCCTGGGCCAAAGGCAGGCGCTAAACCACTGAGCCACCCAGGGATCCCCTGTATCCATTTATTAAATGCTCTCCAGTTCTGCTCGCACTCTCTAATTAGCAGAACCAGATAGTGTGGAAATACCCAGGATCCTTGCATTTCTTTTCCCTGAAGTCTAG
Source organism: Vulpes vulpes (assembly GCF_048418805.1). Classification (NCBI taxonomy): domain Eukaryota; kingdom Metazoa; phylum Chordata; class Mammalia; order Carnivora; family Canidae; genus Vulpes; species Vulpes vulpes. Next base: position 87,847,531 of record NC_132795.1, read on the forward strand.
AACTGAGTTAGGCCTGAGTAGTCTTCCTTTTTTCCAAGACCTTTATGTAACCCATGAAGTTCTCCAAGTCCATAGTTTTCATCCAAGGAAAAAGAGAAGAGGGAGGAGAGAGATCCAGTAGACGCTTTTACCCTTCCACTTTCCTTTCCAAGAGCTAAGGTCCTAGGTTCCCATTTGTCCCTATGAATCCATTATAGACTCTCCATAAGGGTAGAGTAGGCATGTAAGGGCGAGCAAGGACCCTTTTATTACAAAATACATTAAGAAGGTAGTTGCAACTTTAGAATCAATTACTTGGGAAGATGAAGAATGAGAAAAATTTAAGATGAAACTAGTAACTTGCAATATAAGAAAATCTGTATTTTAATTATCAGAAGAACATTTATGCACATTAGAAAAATAGAGAGAGTGACGTATTCAGTTGGGAGACCCAGACTTCAGGCAATTCCTAATGTGTTCAATGGGATTTGAAGACCCCTTGAAATCAATGTGCAGCATCCCCCCAGGGGAGAGCTCAACCATAGGTCAAAAACCCCTACTCATGGTAATGGAGAGCTCCTGAGGATCATGATGACTTATATAAAGTAATACATTAAGGAAATTGAAAAATCGGTGGAGAAATAAGAGACTGACTATAGGGAGATTGATTGATAATTACATTATTCTAAGTTTAAGGTTTTAGAGTTTGGTCTAGGTAGTAGTAACAGACAGAATTTAGTTAACAAAGAATCTATACATTTTTATTTTATGTTTTGCTACTTGGATGCTGAAAGGAAATGAGAGACCGCAACTTTTCAAGTCCTAGTGATTGGGAGATTGATGGTAGTAAACCACCTTCTTTGGGGAAAAGATGAAGTCAACCCTAGTTATGTTATCTTGAAATAATGGTGGTATATTTGCTGGGTGGGTAGATGGGGATACTAAGCAAGCAGTTAGAAGTGTGTGATTGAGGTTCAAAAGACAGAGCATGACTGTCTTTATGGAGTCATTTCTGTAAAAGTAATTGAAACCATAAAAGACCAAAAATGTACTCTCTATGAGAAAGAATACAGAGCTGGAACAGTTGAAGATTGATCTAGAGTCTATCAGAGTGACCCAACTTTTTCTGAAAAGGGCTAGAAAGTAAATATTCTAAAGCTTTGTGGGCCAAAGGTCTCTGTTGCAACTACTTACCTATGTCATTGTAGAACAATACATAAATAAGTTGGTATGGCTGTGTTCCAATAAAAAGCTACTACAAAAACAGTTGACTGGCTGGACTTGGCCCAAGGACTTTAGTTTGCTGACCTCTGGTCTAGAAACTTAAGTTCCATTATGGCAAGGACCACATCTACTTGGCTTACTACTACATGCACGGCACCTAGCACAGCACCTGACTTAGTGTAGATTCTCAACAGATATACGTTGAATTGATGAATGCTACGTTGAAATGATTGCATCTATACTTAGCTTTGTTGGGGTAACAGAGTAAACTAATTCCAATAATCATGAAAACAGTCAAGATTGTATGACATTGACAAAATCAAGAAAAGAATGTGCCCAAAAGAAGAGTCTAGCAACAATGATGACTCTGATAGGTCTTGAAGGATGAGGAGTTACATATTTTTTGGCAATAAAAACAAGTCAGATATTGAGATATAAATGATAAGAATAAAAGATCACAGGAATGGTATCAAAGAAAGGATATATCCATGCAAAATAACCCGCGTGTTAGAATGGAAGTATCTTTATGAAGGAATTTACATGGTTTAACTTCAGTAGTTACTGCCCTTCACGTTTTTAAATTTTTGGTCAAAAAGATACCATTTTAATTATAGTCCCAAATCTGTGGATTAGGTTTTTCTAAATCTAACATAATGATTTTGTGAACTATTTGAGGAAGAATCAGTCAAACTGGTTTTTTGACGTTATGTAGATAAAATAACCAGCTTGGCTAATTTTTTCAAATAGTTGTGTTGATATTTGTCAAGAATATTCTTTTAGCTATTTTCCCGTAAATTTATGAGCTTAACTTTTATGAATTTCCAACTTCACTTTATGAAGTCAAGATTAAACATACGATTTAAATATTTTCATTTTATTATCAGTTTCCAGCATTTACTTATTCCTTCCAGATTATCCCACACAGAGCTGTTGGAATTACTCCATGATGATTTCAAAGAAAATTTTCTTCTCTAAACACTCTTATCCCAAGGTAAATCGATGGATTTCTAATGAATAAATTCCAGGAGCAGAGCATCAGCATTTTATACTCCAATTCAGAGTATTTAATTCCTTCACCCTTAACTATGGCCACCTGTCATTCTAAGTTTATGCAGTAATTTTTAACAATGGAAAATTATTATTTTTTTCATACAATGTTGATCACCTTTGTGTCATTTGATACCTAGCGTGTTTAGTTTGTTATGCCAAATGCAAGTGGGAGAAAAACAACACTATAAACATGTCTAATCATGTCATTGAAGCTTTTCTTGGAATAATTGGAGTGTGATGATGGAGCAGGGAGAAAAGAGGGAGTGGAGATTGAGGAAGGGGTCTCAGCCTGAATTTTCCAAATTGGCTATTTATCTGGTTAATTCTTCATCTTTCCTCATCACCATGTCTGAATTGAGAAAATCTTCCTAATGATAATAAACTATGTCAAGAACAGATGGCTGATTTGATGTGATGAAAATAGCTGTGTCAATTGAGGGTATTTTTTTTTCTTACCCGTTTTGCTTTTCATCACTCTGGGGTTGGTAGTTCCTAGGTTTTTTTCTTTTACAGAATCTTACCCTCAGCCTGATATGATGTGCTGTACTTCTCCCCAAAAGCATCTTGGACCCCCGTTTTCTGAAAGAAAGAATGAAGAAGTGGTTTAAAAAAAAATAAAAACAATTATCACTTTTCCCACCTTTTCAGCTTTAGTTAAGTTACTTTTGGAAGGATCAGTTTACAACAAATGTTTAATGTCAGGAATTTTGCAGTTTCATAGGCCCTGACAGCTTGGCATGAAAAGAGGTGGCATTGTGTCAATTGTAAATGAGTATGCTATTTACATACTAATTAAACCTTGCACTAGTGGGGTGAAAGAATGTCATTTGGAGCACCCCAGTTATTCTGTTTATATCATTGTTGTCTATTTAAAGAGTCTATTGTTTGGCATGTCACAGCTTCATCCCCTAAATGCCATTTTATAACCTTGTACTACTTTAAAAATATTACCCCACTGATTGGCCAATCAAACAGAATCAGTGTATCTAAAAGCAAAGGGAATTCCCGAATTCACCTTGCTTCATAATAGCACCAAGTTTGATGATGATGATGATGATGATGATGATGATGATAGTAACAGCTTTTATCACTGGCTTCCTGTATGCCATGCCTGTCGCATTTTGCTAAACAATCTTTATATTTTAACTCACTTTACCTTCAAAGTAAGGTAGGAATGATTATTATCCCCTTTTTACGCATGAGGAATTGTAGTTGCGCAGTCCATGAGGACATTAGGGCCCCAGTGTCTGCGCTGTTATCCACCGTACTATACTGCTTTCTGCTCTGCTGTATCATTGATCCATAGAGGGTCCCCTGATGTCAGACGTGGCCAGCGTTACTGAAAATATGCGAAGAGCAGGAATATTGCTTATCATCTCAATCCATTTACTTAAGGAAGGAAGTGATAAGTGATAAAGAGCATATGCATATTCCCCCATATATGATTCCTTATTGATACCAGAAATATACCCCAAATCCAAGCTCACATTACATACATATTTTCCACTGCCTTTCGGTTTCATCGTATCCTATTTTGTACCAAGGCAGGATGCCCAGTCTGTTGGTAATGCTGTTACACAGAATTTCACATGTGCTCTAGGAACCTGATTCAAGAATACTGATAATGTGTCTGATAACTTATAAAATGAAAAATGATTAATAGCCTATTGAGCTGTTTTATTCTCCTGCTTCACGTCTGCAGAAAGTGGTTTATTGGATTTAGCTAAAGACATTTTTTTTCTCACCGGATAAGGAGCAGAATCAACGTTATATCATACCTGTGTGGGAGTTGGCTTAACAAGATTTGCAGTGATAAAGAGCAAGATCAGAACTTTTCCTGGCTGGGTTGGTGGAATGCGCTCACCATCCATGCGGATATTTATACCCCACTGTCGAGAGTGCAGAGTTGGCATTCCTTGGCATTGTCAACAGAGTGCTGGTCTGTACTTCTTTCTTCTTTAAAAATGACAGAATAGAAAGCTTAGATAGTTGACATTGAAATAACTTGCCAAGAGAGGGTTGAACATATGATCCTTTATAGCTTTTTTTCCTCACTATTTTCAACAATCTTCAAGGTTGAAATAATTCCATAATAGAGTCAAAAATCCAGGGGAAGGAAAGAAAGAAAATATACTTTAGCTCTCCATCATTCCAACTACCATACCACATTTCATGAAATGTGACATAGTTTTGCTCCGCAACCTTGCCAAAGGAAAAAAAAAAAAAAAAGAAAGAAAGAAAGAAAAACCTAAATTTTAAGCTGATAACTCGAATGCTTCCAGAGATATCAACTTGTGAAAAGTCACAATTTTGTATTGTGCTGAAAAGCCACCTTACAACACAGGGACTACCATCACTCTTTAATATCCAGCAGAGCCCCCCGCTGTGCTTTGTCAGTCACTAGCAACATCCAAGTCTTCCCGTAAAAGTAATTCACACTTTTTTCACAACACTGTTGCTTTAATTACCACTGAACTCTGCTGATGCTCAGGCAGGCCTGGCAGGACCAAGGGAGGGTCAGAGCCACAAAAGAAGCAAATAGCTTTTTTCCTCCTTACTTTATTATTAACAAACCATCTTTGATGGAAATGTTCCTAGTTCTGAGGCCTAGACTTAACTCTGGGTCCCTTGGCGTATTCATTATCAAAAGAGACCCACAGATGTCATTCTGAGAGACAGAGACAGAGAGAAATATTACCTATAGTCCTAATTAGAAATTAGAAGTTTTGGCAAAGGACAGACTTAGCTCTTCAAACCTGCCAAACAGTGATTGCATTTCTCATATAGCTTTCATTTTCTGCCAATGAATATGGATTTCACACTGTACCATCTTGCTGGACAAACGTCGATGGATCTACTTATTTACTGTGGATTTTTCTTGTTTCAGGATTAGTCGACACAATAAATCATGTACCAGAGAAGAACCACAGAACTGCCAAAATCTACTAGTGCATAAAAGTGATACAAAGAGCCTATGCTTTATAAATAATATGACAGCAATATGATAGGCATAACATCTTATGTGTATAAGGCACCTTTCATTCCATATCACGAAATATTTCTCCAATAAAACTGTCCCTGTGAAACCAGTTTTCACAGTCTCCTCCACAGAGAATATGAGGGTCCCTATCAGTAACTTCATATAGACTTTTAAGGAAGAAATAAATAGGGCTGTGACCTTAGGTAAATGACTTAACAGACTGCTAAGACTGCTAAGTTTTCTCCTGGCTCTAAAATTCTATGTTTAAAACATTTTAATTTCAAGTTACACTGTAGGCTCGTCCATGCATCCTCAAGTAATTAATGCTGCTATTGTTTATCATTTATCATTTACTAATTCAGGATCTGATTTGTAACCACCATTCAGAGTCTAGCTGGAGAGGGTGATGCTGTGATAAATTAATTAATATAGGTGGAATAATCATCAGATCTTTTGCAGACCAATTGACTCATATTTTGAGTCCCCCTGTGATTTGGTCCCAACTTTTAAAAAAATAGGTATCTTTGCTCCCATCTATATAAACCTATCAGTGTTTCCAAAATCTGATTGGTCATCAAAATTTTCAGGGGAAGGGTGGGACATTTAGTAAATTGGAACATCTCAGGGGTGGGGTGTGGAGTCTGTCATTTTAGGGTTCTTGGAGTTTCAGATAATGTGCTAGGTTTGGACAATTTCTTGAATCAAACTTTTCTGCTTATTTTCTTACTCTCAACATCTCCCAGCATCCTCTGTAGAATCTTATTCATCTTTCGAGTCCTACTTCTAATAGCACACATCTCATGTAGGATTTATGAATTTCTTCAGCTGCTGTTAGTCTCTGCCTTCTTAAAATGCTGATAGTCCTACATACATTACCCAAAACTTATCAAACCTTCTATGACAAATTGCCATTACTCCTATTTTTCTTTTTATTTTTTTTGCATATATTTATCTTATTAAAATATAAGATTTTTCATCCAAGACATAGGCTATAACATTCTTCTTTGAATCCACATAATACAGAAAATGCATCCTATTTGTGGAATGAATGCCTGAATTTTATACAGCATGTAAGACTGGAAGCAAAGTTGAAATGACTAACCCTTTTTATGTATTCATTTAATGACACAAACACTAACAGACTGATTTTTTTTTCCCCCACAGGTACTGAACCAATATATATTCCATCCCATATAGCGCTCCTTAAAATGTTGACAAATATATTGAGAATTCCCCCATTGAGAAGGGGGCTCCTTGTTCTCTTGCCTTAAACCCGGGCAGATCTTTATAAATGCTTCAACAAAAACGGTTGTGGTGCAAGTGACTCTTCCTGACCCAATTTCTTCCTGGATCTCTCTCTTAGGAGCCACACCTTAAGAGCCCAGATTTGATGGATAAGGAGTCTTGTTGCCCTGGAGCTTCCATGCTGAAGAGATTACATGAAGGGACTACCTGGTGATTAGAAAGACCCACAGTGTTCCACTCCTCAGCAGTTTTGTTGGGACTCCAAACATCATGGAGCAGAGAGAAGCCATCACCAGTTTACCTTAATTCCTGATGCACAGAATCCATGAGCATGACACTGGGCCATTTTATGCCACTACATTTTGGGAGTAATTTCTCACTCAGAAGTAGTCATTGGAACACACCTGATTGTAGGCACTAGAGATCCAAAATGAGTAAGATAAACTATACATCCACTCTCAGGACGCTTATATTTTATTATAACACACCAAAACAAATACAGCAAGAAGAAAGAAGCCTTTCATCTTGTTAATTTAAATTGTTCTGTTTATTTTAAAGGCTTTATTACGGCATACTTGACCTGCAATAATGTGCACATATTTGAAGTGTAGAAGTTACTAAGTTTTGGCATGTATACGCACCAATGAAATCATCACTATAGTCAAGATAATTAACATATCCATCACCCCCAAAGTTTTCTTATCTCCCATCACAATCCTTTCCCGCACACTCAAGCAACCACTGATCTGGTTTTTGTCATGCTAGATTCATTTGCATTTTGTAGAATTTTATATAAATTATAAGCATATAGTATGTTCCCTTGTCTAGTTTTTTTTCTTTTTTACTCAGTATCATTATTTTGAGATTTATCTCTTTGTTACATATAGCAGTAGTTACTCATTTTTATACTGAGTACTATTCCATTGAAGAGATACATCAAATTTTATTTACATGTTTGTGTTGCTTCCCATTTTTGGCTCTTACAAATGCAGCTGTTGCTGTAAACAAGCATGAGCATGAGCAAGTCTTTGTGTGGACATACATTTTTATTTTTCCTGAGTAAATACCTAGGAGTAGAATGGTTTTTCCTCTGTTCTGTAGCCCAAGAACTCACTCAGGGGAGTAAAGTGGAGCAATCATAGAGCTCGCTCTGTTTGCTTCCCACATCTCAGATATCACTTTAGTTGGTTAATGTCCAGTGTCTTGAAAACTGTAGATACAGATTCCTAAATTCGTCCTCATTTTCAGTTGTTTTGGGTGGAGGTTAAATATGGTCCTTGTTACTCCAACTTGGTACTGTCTCCTTTATTCCCTCCAGGGTAAGGAATTAAGAGGTAAAAGAATATCTGCCTTCTCTTTGTGTCTCCCAGAAATTTGCTTTACAAATGCTATTGGGCATTTGTGTCATGCAGTAGAAGGCCTCTGGAGTCCATCATACTGTCTGGTTTTGAGGCACGGTTCTGCAGCTAACTAGCTATGTGACTTTGGACAAGTTACTTGGCTTCCAAGCCTCAGTTTTCTCATCTTTATAATTTTGATATCAATAATAACAACAGGAATAATAATACTAAAAAATAATAGTAACCATAATCATTTCATAAAGTTGGTAGGATGTTAGAAGACATCTCATGAAAAATACTAAGCACGATGTCTGGAACATCATAGGTTCTCGGTAAATGCTACTGATTATTACTGGTACAATTTTAAGACCAAGTCCTCAGAACAAAGAGAAATTGTGCCAAACCCCTGGATAAAAGGAACATGGCAAATAGCTCTAATATTGTTGTATGAGGTGCTTAGTAATAAAAGGAGGTTCCTCACACACTATGAATAAAGGCTCTGAGTTTCATTCCTTTTTCCAAATCCCATCACTGGAGAATTGACATTCTGCAACCTTTACACACAAAAGCTTCAAGAAATTCAGTCAACTCATGTTAGGGATCTGGGAAAAGAACTTAAAGTTCGGTCAACAGAAATGATCCTCTCAGAGAAACTTGTTCTACCCACCAGGGCTGAAGGAGGGGAGATGTGATGTGGAGCCTAATGCAGTTTGTAGAGTGAGTTTGCAGAGGAAAGCTCTCCATTTTGAACTGATTGAGGGTTTTCTGATTGTGCAAGCTCAGTAGCCAAATGGGTAGGCTATGGCAGAGAAGGAATCCTTAGGCTCAATTTGCTGGTGAATACAACTTTAAATTAGGACAATATAAAATAGCTACTTAAATCCTGTGTATGTGTGTGTGTTGTCAGTGGAGAAATTAAATGGAATCTCAAAATTTGTTTTGTTTTGTTTTATGACAGTTGGAATCTTTATGTTTGAACTGGTAGGGATAGACAGTGTGAACTGCATGAGAGTTTGAAATATCTTTAGCTGAATGAAAAATTAAAATGACTAGCATTCAAACCAAACCATGTTTTAGGAACTTTTATTGAAAACCTGACCACACCAAATGCAAGGCTACAATGTGCCTCAATATGATTGGGGACACCTGAAGATGTGCAATCTTGTAAAACTTTGCTGCCAAAACAGGATATATGGATTGTAGGACAGCATTTTTTATACTTGTCTGTGCAATATTGCTTCTAGATCCAGGCAGAAGCTACCCATGCCTTGATCTCTGTGCTTTGCTAGGCTCATTTTGACATTTCTCTGTCCCATGTTGGTTCTCACTAATGGTTCAGTTGTCCAAAGTACCCAGAAACTTTCCCAGAAATTATCTTGAATATCTGCCCCCATCTAGGCTATGTCCTGGACATAGGAGACCCCCAAATTCCTGACCCAAATGGCCCCACACTCACTTCTAGGACCTGTGCATGCCTTGGTCCATTCCCTTAGAGGTGGACCTTATCAATGGCTTCTACTCCCAAGAGCTGAGTGTGGACTGAACATGGAAATGTAAGAAGATGTGTCCACACTCAGGAGAGATGGGAAGAATGGGCTGGGGTAAGGTTTCCCTCATCTGCAATTCCAGCATAGAACTCCAAGGGGCCCAAAGATTCTAACTTGACTCTTGGACTTCCAGATTGTCATTACATTGTTCTTATATTAATCCAGATAAGAAAATAGGCTTTACTTTAGTCAGTAGCTTCCTAGCTTGAATTATAATGTTAAAATATTTTGACCTCATAGTATGAGGACCTCCCTTTGTGTTCTTCTTCCTGGCCCTTTAAATGTTGGGGGTAAAGAATTACTTTGTGACTTTATCCTGAATAGGTTTTTCTTTTTCTTGGTTGCTTATCTTCTTCATGTACAATGGAAAGATAAAACAGAGGTCAGATAGACAAAGCGTTGATGAAATCAGCCAAGCCTTTCTGGCCTGAGGTGTCTACTTTATGATCTACTGTGTAATTACCGCATCTGCAGCCTTCACAGACCATGGAATGCTGCTTTCTTCTTTGGCATCTTCAGAGGAGACAGTCAGCAGTATGGTCTTTAAGTCCCAGATTCCCTGGATTCCTAGTCAGTCTTAGTGTTTTCCTGATCATCTCCACAAGCTATTGGAGGTTCTCCAGCTGGTGCATGGTTTCCAGTTTGTGATTTTCCCTTTAGAGACATCATGTGGTCTTAGTGTCTACCACCCTTTTCCCTCATCCTTCTCTAGCAACCTCCCAGTGTTCTTGGTTACCTTTAATATAGCTACCACCCTACGTCTGGTGAGGTGGGGGGGTTCCTCCCCAGAAACATTGGCTTCCTTATATCTTCTATCTTGTGAGGACCTTCATGTTCTTCAAGTTATAGCTCAGGATTTCTCTCCCCTTAGGGAATACTTCTCTGATGAAGTAGGAAAGAAGTAGGTTTGAGTCATATAGAACTAGATTTTGATTCAATGCTTTGTCACTGACCATGTCACCTCACAGTTCACTCAAACTTTTAGAGACTCAGTCTATCAATAAAGAGGTATAAGAAGATCCCTCCCACATGTCTGTTGGGATGATTAGATGATGCTACTGATGTCAAGTGCCTGGCAAGGTATTTAGATCAGTTCCTAGTGTTAATTCCTCAGGTCACATAAGCATTTCTTCCTGTATGTGTCCATAGTTCACATAACAACCCCCCAAGAGCCAGAACAGCAACATCAAGACACTAGGCCATTAAAAAGTATAACGCATCTGAGGAAGGGTTGCCAGTTTTTAATGGTTGGAGTTTAGGGTACATTCAGAAAATGTGCTGAAGAGGTAGATTGAAACCATGATGGGACAGGCATTTTATATTAAATAAAGGAATTTGAACTACTTGTATTTCCTTAGAATTCCTGGAGTGGATATGGAAGCTTCCCATCTTCTTTAGGTAAAACATAATTAAATATCTTAAAACATTTCAGTTTAATGTATACACGATGATGATGTGTTGACAAGGAAAACTTTGGGACTTCATTGCCTACAACCAAGCAACAGGTTAGTGTTACCAAAGCATGCTTGCCAGCACATCAATAAGTTCTAACAAAATAAGCTGTGTCAAACATGGCATCATGCTTTGGATCAAGTGAGACTATCATATTCTTAATTCTCATTTCCCCCCAAACTAGACAAACTCATTTCATAAGGATTTTTCTTAGTGCTTATATTTCCAAATGAAATTCCTACCAATCTGGGACGCTAATGATTTAGCCACATACCAAGTTGGAGTTTCTCCAATGTGCTTGTGCTTTTTATGAAGAGGAAGAAGGCAAGCTGCCAATCAAAAGGCTAGTTGCAGGTTGCAGGCAGAGACCAGACTGGTGATCCTCGTTGGCACAGTGCCCAGACAGTGTCCTATCTACGGACATGCTCTGAGAATGCTATTGGGTCCGGTCAAGTCTTCCATATTCCAACTAAGAGCCCTCCTTTGAAGACCTGACATTTGTTCAACTGAGAGCTGAAAGGAAGGCAGCAGTATGGACAGTCTCCAATTAGCCAGCAGATTTTAATCTACTTTGCAGAACTAATCGAATGGTTGTGCTTCCCCAGTGTTCACGTGAATCGCACCCTCGCGGAGGTTAACGGACTAAACAATAGAAACCGCAATTAAGTGGATGTAAATGAATGTGATAGGCTAATTCTCACCAGGAGAACGTCGATGCGTCAGTGTCAGTGCACTGGTGCCCGGGATAAAAGGGAAATTGACTGGGATGAAGAAGGTAATATGTGGCAGGTTTGCTGAGATGTATATGCTACAACCTGAGTGTTGGGAAATTCCTTGGATGGAAGCAAAAGGAATGAAAAGAAGTAACAACGATAGTTCTATATATCCTCTTGTAGGAGGGGAAGAAAGAAAACACTGCACTTTCACATAAATACCTTCAAGGTATTATTGTCCCTCGTGGTGGACCTTAACTGTGAAATAGGATACGGAATTGAGTAAAACACAAATCTATTTGCAATAGGGGGAAGGACAGTCTCATGACCTGGGAAGCTGAGAACTCTAAAGAGGACAAACTTCCCTGGCCTTTTTCACATTTGGAAATGGGGACTGATGAACAGAATAAGCAGACTGTAGAAGTTTGTTGCTGCAGGGTTTCAGCAGAGTCTAGAAAGGCAGAAGTTGTGGAGCAATAGGAAAACTTGAGGTTTTGCTTAAATTCTGCTCTTTAGCACTTTAATACTTTGGGGGAAATTTCCACATCTGTAGAATGGGGTGTGGGGCTTGGAGGGAATGTGAAATCTGCAAAGGTTTCTATAAATTCTTTCCGATTGAAGCATCTGCAAACATTATGTGAGCGGTTTGAAAGAAAAGGGTTATATAAATGCAATGAATATGGCCTGACTTCTTGCTTCCTGCTCCTCAGGGCATCCCAAAGTACCTCTGGAATGCACTGGGTGAGGAAAGGTTCTGTGTCCAGTCCTTTGACAGGGGGTGAGCCACAATCTACCTTTCCTCATAAATCTTCAGAGAACATCCCTGAGTGTATTAACTCCCTAGTCTTTGATGGACATATCAGAGATGGGCCCGATTACTATCATAATGCATAGTCTGTCAAATATCAAAGGATGGAGAAGGAGAATAGACCAGATGTGCAAAGGAAGAAAGACAACGCAATGTATGGGATAAAAAGTCTTCTACTGAAGAATAATTTCTCAAAGGGCAACTGAAGCATTAGAGCAAGGCAAGGGAAACTGATCAAGATTAATAGATTGGTAGATGGGGAGAATGAAAAAAAAAAAGCTATCACCTGGCAAAGAAAGGTGGGTACATATATTTATGCATATTTACAAAAATTTGTTCAGATTGTGTTCAGACGGTTCTTAAAAAGCATTGGGTTGTGCTTCCCCAGTGTTCACGTGAATCGCACCCTCCCTGGAGGTTAACGGACTAAACAATAGAAACTCAAAGTTCTGAGAGTAGAGGAAGCCCAGTGTAGACCCAAATTGTTTATCATTATACAAATATGTAAACAATGAGATTGAAATAAAGCTATACGTGAATGAGGTGACTGTATGGTTTTGATCTTTAACTTTTCTGTTTCTTTTTAAAATTGTTTAATAAAAGTCCTTAAGTCCTCATGTCTGCCAAGATCAAACCTATGACTTTGTCTCCTTATATAAGTATATTTTATTGGGAAAAGTTTAAACTTGAACAACTAAATTATAAGGAGTAAATACAAACCAAGTTTAGTTAAATTAGTTGCATAGGTGATTTAGATCAATCTCCCTGCCTCATCTCTTGTAGACAAAACCTCAAAGAAAAGTGAAAGCCGAGTTAGTGACGTCTTATTTAGCAGATTTAGCTAGAGATATTACAAATATTACACATTAGCAATTTCTTTCCAATAAAACAAGCGGTGAAACAAAGATGATAAGTAGTGTAAGTTGGACTATGATGCCTCAATGATTTAAATGGAATCGGGCACTTTTTGAGACACAAAATCTTTGAGGTTGTAGTGCCATCGATGTTCACTGAATATTTACACGGACACCTGGGCTGGCAGGAGGGAAGAAGAGAATGTGAAGTAAAAAGTTCAGATAGTTTAAAAAATTATTTGCCAATACATTTAACACATCTATATACTGTAAAATACTAGAATCATTCTTATGAGCAGATAATGTGAAAACAATGACGCATGGGTAACAAGGTAAAAACAAACAACATGCATTTAAAAGGAAGGGAAAGGGATCCCTGGGTGGCGCAGCGGTTTAGCGCCTGCCTTTGACCCAGGGCGCGATCCTGGAGACCCGGGATCGAATCCCACGTCGGGCTCCCGGTGCCTGGAGCCTGCTTCTCCCTCTGCCTATGTCCCTGCCTCTCTCTCTCTCTCTCACTGTGTGCCTATCATAAAAAATAAATAAATAAATAAATAATAAAAGGAAGGGAAAGATAGTGGCATTAGTGTAACTCCCTTGAGATAGATTACGGATTTTATCTGGAAGTAGAAGGCAATGCCTTGGACATACCTTGTGTTATACAACAAATGTAGAGTTTGAGTAAATGTTAATCCACCTTGCTATTAGTTCCACAGGTCTATGGTCACAGAAAGGATACATTCTTTTTCTGTATAAACTAGGTAAAAATGTGTTGTGTCGTGCTAATGGTGAGTTAGGTGATGGGTTAGAGCTAGAAAACTTTATGCCTTGCTTTTTTATAATTCAGAGAAATACTAGATCAAACAAACAATTTGTAACCATGTTTCTGATGAAATTACGAAACAAACAAACGTTGTGGTAGAAGATTTTAAAATGAGTTTTGTTTTCTGATTCTTGATACTTAATAAAGAACATGGTATTTGATGTACAGCATGATGACTATAATCGAAATAAAATATCAAATACGAGAAATATGCTAAGAGAGTACGTTTGGGTGCTCTGGTCACAGGCAAAAATTATGTGTGGAGAAGGTATGTTAAGTGGCTAGACTACCGTCATCATTTTGCTCTGTATGTCGTATCAAATCATCATGTTGTTCACCTTAAATATATACATCTTTCATTAAACCAGATGAAACAATGAAAAAGGAAGACGATCTCTCTTTGCTCTAATATATTTCTTTCACTTTCTGAATTTTACTAATATCTCCAAGGGAGTCAGTGGGGACTAAAAGGGAAGTTAAAGATGTTTATCCTAATTTTATTGGAGAATAAAAGGTGATTCACTTACCTAAATTTATATAGTCATCATGGATAGTAATCAGATTTCATAGCATTAATTTGATTCTTAAAATAGGTATGGATGCCCTTAGTTTTTGACAAAAACAAGGTAAGATATCTTGCATGGTCAAACAGTATGAACTATTTCCATCCTGCCAAGAGCTACCTTTGGATTCTTGATGTGCATCATCCTCTTACATAGTCATAATAAGTCAGTAAATTAATATCATTGATCCCAATTTATAAATGAGCTAACTGTTCCTCAGAGAGGGTACGAGGCTTGTTAATAGTATTCTCCCAGCCAGTGAATAGGTAGGGCCGGGATTCCAACAGGCGCACTGCCCACTGAAAGGACATTTTGAGGTCTATGATGATAACAGCCATACATTTTGGGACAGAAATCCTTGCATTGAGTAATATTATTATCAGGAAATCTCTTTGAGTTTGAAGATCCATCAGTACATAAATGGCTTCTCCACAGGTTTCTTGTCATCTGAAGTATTTTAGGTATCACAAAGAATAATTTTCCATGGCTCAAAGCGGACCAGATACCTGAATATCTGGGGGGAGGGGCAACTCTAATTCCCATGTTAATGCAACGAATATGATGGAAGGAAGGAAGGAGAAAGGGAAAGAAGAAGGAGAAAAGAAAGGGGTCTAGGGTAGCATCTGTCACCACTATAAATGTTTTAAACACTGTTCCTAGATATGGTGGGACATTGACGCATTTTGCTAACAATGATATAAGATACACATAACCTATGTAGGTTCAAGGAAGAAGAAACAGAATTAACTGCAGTATGTGGTCATCAGTGCCAAACACTATTCTATGCAGCCTTTGATCTTTATCAAAAATAAGGTGATTAAACAAATTACTAAAGATAAAACGATTAAAATGGACAGACTGGCCATTCTGAAAGCCATTCATTCCCTGCAGGCTGGTGCCACATGAATACATAAAATGCTTTTTTTTTTCTAGGACCAAAAAGCACTTGCAGGATTTGTTGCGAGTTTCAACTCTTTCACCCCAAGTTCCATGCCCATCTTTCTTATTGGGTGAATGGGAGCCTACTCTCCTCAGACTTTAAAGTGGGAGCAGAGCTGCGTCATTCAGAGTGTGAATTTCTACACACGGCCCAGGTGTGCTTGCCAGCGGGCAGGTACGTTTCCAGCAGGTGCTCACGGCTCCTTGTCCGTTGTCTTAGCTGGGCGGGTGATGCTCTGGCCTCTTCGAGGAAGCCAAACACTCTTTCGCGGATCCCTAGGATTCCTCATCCGCAGTTAGGCACCAATCATTGACGTCTTGGTGCGTGATGTGAGGTTAATGAGAAATGACAGGTTGCTTTTTTTTTTTTTTTTTTTTTTTTTTGCCTCAGTGTGTAGAAGCCGCCGAGCACTTTCCCAACTGCCATTAGCTTGAGACTAACTTCTGACATATGGATCGTGTTTCAACACACAAGCAGACACGCACGAGTTTCATACAAAGCTCGCGTTCACGTTACATGCTGTGTCCATAGCAATGTCCACATGACTCATTCAGGGTGGAATATGCAAAGTTGCATTTACACAGCATTCCGTCTAGGTCCATAAGTGTATTCAAGTGAATCAGACTGAAGACAGAAGCTTTCTATGATGCAACAAAATACTTCTAAGGACACGAGTGACTCTGTAGTAGCCTGGGATGGGATGAGTAGCCTGGGATGGGATGAGAAATGCTGTCACAGTATTTAATAACGTACTAGAGTGAGAGGCAGTGAATACAATCATCCTCTCCCTGGCCTCCCCACCCCTCCGTGATCTTTATTAGCTTTGTCCTGACAATCTGACCTTACAGAACTCCACCCGGCCCTGACAGCCGCATAAAACCCACAAACAAACAGGGAATTGGTGCAGCCTTTTCAGATTTAGGATCATGTTTAAGCTTATGAATCAGATTTTTCTATGTGTGGACATGACAACTATGGAAAAACTGTAATTTAGGACATATTCTCTTTATCCTTTTATGTAGAATTTCACTTTAATGTGATGCAAATGACAGTAAGAAATACATTCAGTGAATGTTAAAGCCTTCCCATTAAAAATTCTGTATGCATTTTACATTCTAATTCATGTACAGTCAAAAACCCTGATAAAATCACAGTGCTGATTTGACTGCTGCACTTATCGTATTAATGAGGATACTTTATGCCTTTTGAAAATTGGGATATGGTCCATTATGTGATTGTAAATGATGTGATTGTATCACATACATTTGTTATTCAATCCCCCCCTCCCTCCAGTCAGCTTTGTATATAAGAGGATTCATTGGTGAGCCAGAACTGAGGCTGGAAAACTGAACTGCAAATTAGACTTTCCTCCTTTTGTCTCTATTTCCATTTATAGAAAAGAACGTAATAAACATGCGCACATGTGTGTATGTCAGTCTCTGTGTGTATTCCTTCTTCTCCTTCTTCTTCTCTTTCTCCTTCTTCTATACATTTCCCTAAAAGCCACAGGGAAAAGCACACCAAGGAAGTCAAAATGAAAGAAAGAAGCCGGTGGGCCTGTGCTTCCCAGAGGTACGGAGTGACTTCCCCGCAGCCACAGCAACTCCCTTCGCTTCGGAGCCGGTGCTGGACGGAGTCCTGCTTGGCCTCGCTTTCCTTCTCTCTTGCAACAAGTGAGAGGTTTGAGAATGATCGTTGGCCGAGGTCGCCTGATTTTGAGTTGCATTTGCATTCCTAAAAATACCAGCTCCCCCGTCTATTTATTTATTTTTCTGTCATGCCCCCCTAATGAGTCATCATTTGCTCCCGGGAGCACCCAGTGGGAGTGATCCATGAACACAGCTGCAGGAGGCCTTTGGCTTCTTCCTGCCCCTGTACCTTCTGTTTCTGAATCCTGGCATAGAAGATGTCTACCTTGGTAAAGGTCAAATAACTATTTTTTCCCCTCCTGTTCATCACTAGAGACACAAACACCTCCCCTGGCATCAAGATTTTTCAGAGTCCCCACAGAAGGAATTAGAGCACTGTCAACGGAAGTGGCTTCAGAACCCTCAGGTTAAAACAGAGGAGGGGACCACCGGCCCTCAGCTGAGTAGCTCTCGTAGCCTCAGAGGGAGACACAACACACTTCATCGCCTCTTTAATGACGGTCTCTGATCTCATCTTGCTGTTGTCCAAGAGGAACCCAGGGACTAAAGTGCTTTCTTGCGCCCAAGCCTGGGTGATTGTCAATTGTTCCCTGTACTTCAGTGTTTATCAAACATTTGGTTTGGGATTCTTGGGCACTTTTGTAGGCTGGATTTTTTTTCCCCCTTTTATTCTTCAAAAAACTTGTCTTCTGTTTTTGGAACCTGGAGAAGTGACAATGCCCTTCACAATGGAACAACCTTTGGGGTGGAGTCCTTGGAGTTTGGAAATACAAATGCCCAAGTTCTTGACACCGACCTGGCAATTTCACATTTCTGACTCTTGTTCTTGCGCACCTTGAAAGCTGACCTTTAGGCTTTATCAAGCTCTGTGTTTTCCCAGAGCTCAGCTGTTATGGATGAAATTGCTTTTTTTCCCCCCTTTTTAAGGTCTCTGTCATGTTGTAACATCAAAAATACAGTACCATGGGCTTCCTCCCCCATCCCCACCCGAAAGGAGAGATGCTACAGGAAACAATTGCCTAGGAGAATACAAATATTATATTGTAATTTTTAAAATTTGTTTTATATTGTAAATTGTATATTTTAAATGGCTTATGGGAAAAGATAAGTTCCTGGGCTAAGATATACCAAAAGCTCACAGGGGGTCTTTTGTGATGGGAGGTGGGTTTTTTTACCTTATTTCAGATTCAAGACCAATAAGAACTTTATACAATCTTCTGGACAAAGCTTGCTACATCCTAATCTCTGCAAATCCACTCCGTTCTGTTCACCGCTCTCCGTATTAATCAGTTCTACACAACTGTACCTTTCTCAGTACTGTTACACATACTGCATTTTTATGCTTCGGCTACTGAGTGGCCATTTCTATATTTTTGCTTTATCTTGCATTCAGTTACTCACAACTTGGTCTGTAGAATAGGATACCATCATTGCCTACATTTAGGTAGCAGCACATTATGTCATCCTGCTTCATATATTTTACTTCTATGTCTTTTAAGAGGAAGCACATTTGAGAAATCTTGGCTCTGCCTTTGGGGAGGAATCATTTACCTTCTTTCATTCAGGCTGAAATTTGTCTCCTCACTCCCTTTGGTAATAAAAGAAACAACAACTTATTTACATCTTCTCAGATCCTATTAGCTCAATTGCCTAATTGTTGTAGTTTTAAGGAAGACCAAGTCATTTTCTTGCTTTCAATCATTGTTGGTCTATTTTATGGGATCCACAATGCCACATTCACACGTCTGCTTACTTTCTTCGGGAAGGTCTTTCTGTTTCACTCTGACGTGCAGCATCCTGTACGTGGTCCATTTCCCTCCCACGAATAGGAAATATGGCTGAACAGTGTTCCTGTAAAAGAACAGAGAGGAAGATACTGGTCCAGGCAATCTTGCCCATCGGACTCTATGTCTGAGGATGAGCATATTTGATTTATATGAATTTGCTCTGGTTTTTCTTCTCTCTTGTCTTTTCTTGTGTCTTAATACTTCCTTAGAATAGATTTTCCTACCTAAGATGGAGCTCTCCTTCTCTCTTTTGGCAATGCTGAGTAAACCAGGGTGCGGAATATTACCCATGCAACCCACTCTCTGAGAGGTACTGCTGGCTGAAGCCACACTGTTCATATGCCATTCTATACCCAACTGTGGATAATAACAGAATTGATTTTACCCGAGGAAAGACAAAGGAACCTCGGGGCTGCTTTCTGCATTATTTTGTTCTCAGGTTATTCTGCTCCGAATGGTAAGATCTCTCACTAGAATACTGGGTCACATTTAGCTTCCTTTATAGCAAGGCCCCCGTGGGGGAACTTCTGGCATTGGGCTATGAGGTGTTACTGTTCTGTGTCTGTGTGTGTGTATGTGTTGCCATCGTCAAATTGTAACATAAATAAATTTGTATTTTCAAGGCCCCATGAATACCTTCTTCTTTTTCTTAATTATTGAGAAAGTCGATTTTAAGCTAGAGACTAAAACTTGGCTTTCAGATACCACGAAAGGTGGATTTAAAGAAGAACGTTCTTTAATAAATTGTACTATGACCATGAATAAGTCAACCTACATAAATTATAAGGGCAATGCTGATAATGGCCACTATAAATCGGGTGCTTAGTACATCTCATGGATGTTCCAGTTGCCTCAGGCTTATTAATTCACTAATTTGTTACAACTCCATTAGGTTATGTATTACTTTTATCCCTATCTTCCAGATGTAGAAACTGAGGCATAGACAGGTCCTACTTATTCAAGCCACAGGTGGTGACAGATCCAAGATTCAAACCAGGTGGCATTGGCTCCTGAATCTTGACTCTTAAATTCTGCACTTTCTATCTCATTGAGAGAAAAATCTACAGCCTTTCAAATAGTGAGCATCATATCAGCAAGATCTGTCACAAATAATTTAAGAAAATTCTGATGAAATAATGTCTAATGGTAATGACTTCATTCCTAATACCTTAATCATGATTCTTTCAACTACATTATCCCTTAATATTTAAACAACCCAACACTCTATCTTGAATAATGTAGGGAATTCTGTGAAGTTAATAACATCTAATGGTGGTTGCCTTTTAAAAAAAAAATCCAAATCTGGTGTATTTGTGATATGATTCTTTATACTGTTACTTAGAATTTACATTTCCGCCTCACTCTACTTTCTGTGGATGATGCCTGGTTCTTTTGGGAAGGTGAGTAGGTACCTACCAATCAAGGGTGTCTCTGGAAAGCTCAGAGGGAGAATCAACTAGAAGGTTCAGTTTTTGCCTGTGCTTAACAGTGTGCACCACCAGATGTGCGTTCCAGGGCTGATCTTCATAATCAGATGTCTGCAGAGAAAGTCAGTGAATGTTTAAGGGTCCATGCTCACAGCAACTTTCTAGGCCAATGTCAGGTTGAGTTCTTTTAGCTTGCTGTTCCAGAGTTGCCATGAATGTGCTTGGAAGTCCTACATACACACAGACAAAGAATGTATTGGATATTCTGGAATTTTGAAGGTTCAAGGAACAGTGGATTTTATATCTATCCATATATTATCTATTACTAGCCGACAATCGCTTGCTTCTAGTTCATATAGAATTAAGAATGGTGAATGGAATGTTCTGTTGGTCTTCTACACGTGTTACCTATCGGATTGTGTGAATAAGCATCAAATTACTGGTCGGAAATTGCAAATTAGCACAGTTTAGCATAAATATCATAAAGCTTTCTGGAGCCCCAAAAGAATTCTTTATGTCTAGCTCTGGCTCCAACTGAGTCTTCACTATTTGATCAATACATCAGATCAAGAATAAGTGGAGCCCCAAAGTCACACCATCTTATCAAAATAATTATCTTTAATTAATATAATTATTGATCATGTAGTAGAAGTCACTGTCTACATGATATAAGGCTTTTAGGATTTCATGGGAATGCTTTACAACTTAATTATGTTTCCCTGGGAGATTATAACATAATTCAATTTATTTTCCCATGTGTTTCATCAATCATTATGTGAATGGAAGGAATATCAGAATCTCATTTCTATGTCAATTCTTGAAGAATTTAGACAAGTCATTTCAGTAGTACAGAGCTGATTAGAAGAAGACAGAGTCCCTCCCACATGAGAAAGATCCCTGGCATCTCTCTAGTGATCGTTCCACATTATTTTAGTTTTGTAGTAAGTGATGAGACTAACTACAAAAGCCCGCGATAGCTCGTATGTTCCAGCTTTCAAAGTGGACCAAATTCAGCCCTACGTAGAGTTTCCTTCATAGATGTGTAGGGAGGTGTGTTTGTTCTTCTCCAGGCTTTGGTTTTCTTTTCCAGGGAAGCAGGTGGTATTTAGGCTTCCTTTCACTTGCAAAGCTCAGTGCTCTAGTTCTGTTTGTGATTTAGCTCTTCCAGTGTCTATAGTGATGCATCTCAAAGTTCAGTGTGCTTCTGAATCACTGAGAATCTTGTTAAAATGAAGACTCTGAGTCAGTGGGTCTAGGTGGGACCTGGGCTCCTGCCTTTCTGGGAGGCTCCCAGATGATGCTGAAGCTGCTGGTCTGTGAACCACTCTTAGTAGCAAGGATCTAACTGCTTCACAGAGACAAAGGGGGAAAGACTAGCTCTTCATCTTCCATTTGCTTTCCTCCCAGGGCTACGATTCTCAACGACTTTCTTCTGCAGATCACTGCAGCATGCCTCCTCTTCCCTAGCTGTACTACATAGAACTGGGGCTTCAAGAACACCGAGTGCATCCATACAGAGCACAAATCCCTTTGCCAAGAAGGAAAGCACGGAGCTTATCAGGAAAGATGTGTGCCTGTAATGTCAGCCATCCCCGGCATGCTGAAATATGAAATAAATGAGGTGGAGTTTAATTTTAGGGTCTACAAATTTGTAATGTGTTCATCATTCCTGTTGCCATTGTGCATGGCAGGTTGAAGTTGGCAGACATGCTTTGTGAGGAGAGCTGCATTTGAATTCTGGTTAAGTCAAGCACTCAGCCCAGCCCCTCTCTTGTCCCTTCTCTGATCTCTTCTTGCAGTGGTGAGAAACAGATGCCACTCGTCCTCTTCGAGGGATCCCCACTGGAGATGAGCTTTGGCTTTCCTGGGGGCAGGCTTTTGGGGGGATTTTCCCAAACTGGACTGCAGACCGGCTTCCCAGCAGAGGGCGCCCTGCCCCAGTGCCACAGCCCCAGAGCAGTTTCCTCCTCTCGGTGGGGTTGACTTCTCTCCCCCTGGGCTGGTCAGGGCTCCCGGAGGATCAGAAGTGGGCTCTCACGGAGAGAGGAGATGGAGACTACAGTAAGGGAGAAAATCAAATCAAATCATTTCTGATCTGAATCAGTGACTTCTAAAATGAAAGGTCTACTTTGCTACTGTTAATGGGCAGCTTTTCCTAATTCTCCACTATTACAAGACTAACTCGCCTTTCTTAAAGCTTCTCTGAACCTTGCATTGTCCAGCATTTGTATCTTTCACTTTAATGAGAGCTAAATAAGAATTATATAGAGAATTTTAATAATTCTCACTGGACAGTTAATTAAGCAGTGAGAAGTCTTTAGAACTGTTACTCTTTCTGCCTTTTTACAGACAAGTGCTTCCACAGATTCCAACGGAAGAGGTCACATTTATACATATATAGAAAATGATGTGTGGGTTAGTAATTTTTCTCAGTAACAAATGACCTCCCTAACGAGCTCAAATAGTGAAGTAAAAGTCCACCTTTTGTGGCCCAGTTTCCCTGAACTCTACTTTTCACTTCTCCTCAAACTTCTTTGCACAGGAAATGAATTCCCTCTACCTTTTTTTTTTTTTTTTTTTTGGAGGGGGGGGGTGGCGCTTAAATGTGTTGATCTTAAGTTTTCCAAATTTGTTGTTCTTCTGTAAATCATATGGGCATGACCCAGCCTAGTCATTCATTATAAAATTCTTTTCTTTTCTTTCTTTTTAAAAAACAGCTTCTGTTTTTCCTCATTTTTGATGGATCCTACCACAAACTTCAGCTAGAGTGAGTGCAGACGACCATAACATTACTCTCACATAGAGGGTATTTTATTAAGTCCAGCAGTTAAAAATGTACAAAGTTCCTTGTAATAATCCATTCATTCTGTTCTCGCCTGATTCTTGGAGTAAGCCTGCACAATTATTCAAATCCCAGCTTTTAGCTACAGCATACACCTCGCCATGGGGCTATGCCTCTGTAATCTTGCTTTGGTCTTGCATGTCAAATGGAATTAACTCCCATAAGAAATGTGTGCGAAGACAACCCAAAGTGTCTAATCCTGCTGCTGTCTTAAATTTCTGAAACTCTGAGCTGTCATCTTTTTCTATTGCTTTGTTGAAGTTCTCACTTATGCTTCAGTCCATCCAAAGCTGGAGTTTAGGAAAATTTGCATTTTTATATATTTTTTCAGTTATGCTCTCCCTTGGCCTTTTCACATGTTCTCTTTGTAGAAGGATTTTTTTTTTCTTCCTTCACATTCCAAGACCATTTTATACGCAGTGGAATTTCAACGAGAGGTGAATTCGCTTTTTTTCCCCCCCTGGGAGTACACAACTTGAAACGCAGACAACACTAGTTGAAGATTCACAAGCCAAATCCAAACAGATATGAGTGAGGGTGTGTGTGTGTATGTGAGAGAGAGAGAGAGAGAGAGAGTGAATGTGTCTCAGAGTATTGTATGAGAGAGAGGAGAGAAGGAATAATGATATCATTATTACTATACCTCAGCCACTCACCTAGCTAATCACAAAAACTAATTCTATCTCGATTGAATCTCAAACTGCATCATCTCCCACATGAATAAAATGCTTGGTGAGATGAGCTTGGTGAGTCTACTTGTATGTTGTATTAAGAGTAGATTAGCTCCATGAGTAATTTCGTACTCTTCCTTCTCTAGGGGGCAGACCATTTTAAAATCCTGAATGCAGACAGTGTCCTCTTCCTTCTTCACCATATCCTGAACTCCATTTACCACCTCCTGCTATTCCTAGACGTGAGGAATCTGGAAAAATACTCAGTATCTGGAATGCAAAGCAACCCCTTAATAAATAGCGTTAAAGTCCTTTGGATGAGGAAGAACAGATTGTTCTATTCTGAGTGGCTTCTCCTGTTGCCTCAATTTACAAATTATATCATTCAATCTGGAAATGAAAGCTGCCCGGCTTTTAGTAAACTCTCAGCCTTGTGTGTTCATTCTGATAATTACACGTGGTACCTATTTTTAAATCACCAGTTATTCAGCATCGTGGGTTTTCCGAGGTGTCTTGACTAAGTGAGGTGTGGAAGGGTGAAATTGTAACTTGGTGTGGTGGATATTTAATAAGTGGTAAACCGCAGCATTCTCCATTTGGAAGTTAATTAAGGCCACTAGCTGACCGGGCTTGTGCAGAAAACATGTTCATGGTTTAGCCATGGAAACAGTCACAACAACGCTCAGCTAAAAATAAATGGCCTTAAGAGACATCTTCACTGATCACTCTCGAATGCTTATTGTTTTTTTAATAAAGGAATTGTCACACGTTTGAGGTAATACCCAGTAGCACCAGCTCCTTCAGAGACTTTAAGTTTTACTTATGCCTGGCCAGTGGAAATCGAAACGAAGAGTGATGTTTGGGGACAGCCGCGTGACCCAATCGTGTTTTTAATGCTATGTGCAAGAATGTCTCCTAGAAAGGAATCCTCTGCTGTGTTCTCTTGAATCTCTTCGCCTAGTTAATAATGGCCTTTAATATGTGGATGCAACTAGTTTTGGCACAAGATAAGTGAACTCTCTAGCATCAAATAGGTTATTTTATCCAAATTGGGTTTGAGTTTGTTGAAGAGCCCTTCTCTAGTGACAGACAATATAATATGAATTATGTTTCTGTGTGCTCATTGTTTCTTCATGATGAAAGGACTGTAATAAGACAATATATTTTACTGTACAATATATTACTTTGGCTAATAGGATTGAAAAAGCACATGAAATGTAAATGTCCTTTCAGCATCTGCATGGTGAAGTTGGATTGTCTTATCAAATATCTTCATGCTGTTCTAGGATCCAGCAATATTTAGGGCAGCTGAAATAGGTGATAGCAAACGTGATGAAGGTGTAACTAAGGTAAAGCGGTATCAAGGAGGCCAAAGTGATTCTGGGGCTTTGTGAGGCTGCTTGATTTCAAGTTGTTTTTAATGGAGCTCTAAGGATTCTGTTTTAAACCACTGTGGTAATGAACACACTCAGGTAATCTTGGTCTGTGAATCCTTCCATTTGATTTTAAACTATCTTACTGACATTGGAGCATATTGGGACCAGGTATTACAAGAATTCATCTGCTTTTCCATCCTTCCATACTCCAGTGGGTCTCTCTAGGCACATCTTGAGCAGAATTTTGAGCTCAAATGACACTTCTTCCTTGGCAGGACTTGTTAGAGGGGGAAAAAATGGCACAATGGGACAAGTATTCTTACCACTTTCCAAGATCTGTACCTCGTATGTTGCATACCCCATCATATAGGCAATTATAGATCCTATCAAAGTCTGCGAACTATAAAAATTCAGGTCTAGGTTGCCTGGGCGGCTCAGTAGGTTAAGCGTCTGCCTTCAGCTCAGGTCATGATCCCAGGGTCCTGGGATCGAGTCCCACATCAGGCTCCCTGCTCAGTGGGGAGTCTGCTTCTCCCTCTCCTTCTGCCCCTTCCCTAGGTCCTTCTCTCTCTCTCTCTCTCAAAGAAAGAAATAAAATCTTTTTTAAAAAATTCAGGTCTGGATTTAAGACATCTTCCTTTTTCTCCTGGCCGTATCGGCATCAGAATATTCTATACAAAATTGACCTGGACTTGTCATCCCTACGAATTCTCATTTGTGGCTCTTTTTAGCCTAAGAGGGGACAGCAAACGTCGATCTCTGTTGATATCAGTTGAGTTTTTTTTCTGGCTCCATTTTTCTCATTGGCTACTTTACATGAATGCAATTTTTGCTGGTTTGTTCCTCCTCCTTCCCACTCTCCTTTCATTTTTGTTATTTGTTCTAATTTAATTTGAAATGCCCAGCATCTGACTGTAATCAGGTGAGGAGGCTCGGGAGACTTCCAGCAAGAGCAGATCTCCTGAAAAGGGTCTTTTGGACACAACAGAATGAGCCTTTATTTATTATCTCAGGGATAACAAAACCGGGAGAGAGCAAGACTGCGTGGCGGCTGTCCTTTCAAGCGGCAGCAACTTAGTGAAACACTCTTGTCCCTAGGGTGTGAACAGACCGCCCCTTGGCTCAAAGTCATCCTGCTGTCCCTGGCTGCTGGTTCTCTAGGCCAACAAAAACAAGCATAACAAAACATACAGAGAAAGTGTCAACAGAAACCCCTCTCTTAGAGCCTCGCTTTTGGAAGTAGACTGGATTTGCAGTCCACACAAAGGCTCTGGGCAAGGATTCACTGGCCGTGGCCCATACTTAATACTGTGACTCCCATCCATGGGGTGGGACATGTGGCTTATTAGGCACATGTGATCTAGTTCTTCCATGATTCCCTAAGGAAGAACCTCTCTGTGCACCAGATGAAGATTATTGAAGAGCAATGAACACTGGACTTTGCAAAGAATGATGTGGGCTTAAATTCGAGCTTTGTAACCTGCAAAAAATTACCCTAACCCTCAGTTTCTTCTTTGATAAACTGGACACAGCATGATTTCTCTTCCTGATTGTGGCAATCAAATGAAATACAGAAATGTGTTATCGTTGAGAAAAATATTAAAATGTTTGTACCAATGTAAAGCCAAAAAATAGGGGAACCATTCAGAAGTATGAGATATTACTATCATTAATATTATTATTATTATCTTCAAAATGCTAGGTCACTTTCCGCCACACCAGAAACGGGTGGTGGTCCTCATCCCGAAATTCAGGCCTGGATCTACCAAATCCCAAGTATCTTCTGCTCTCTTGCAAAGAGGAGACAGCTTATGTCTGCTCCCTCACTTTGCAGAAATGTTGCAGAACAGCTCAGTGAGAGGAGCTGTAAGGCAGCCTCCCCTGGGTCCTTCATGCCACAGATATTACAGATAAGCAATTATCTTGGGTATTTAATGTTCATGTGTTGTGAGTTTTCAGGAAAGGTTGGGAAAAAGTCAAAAGTTCATGATAGTCTGTGGTTCAGTTCTTGCAGGAGAGAAGCATGATGAAGTGGGAAACTGACAGCTCTAACCTATCAGACCATAACCAGTGTCCAGCTACATGATCTTTTCAGGATGTGGATATATTAGCTTTTCTGTAGTTAGTAGCCAAATGGAGTTTTGGTCAATGCAGGTACTTCATCTTGCCACATAGTCTGCCTGAGACTTGTGTGGATAAAGAGAGATAATGAGACTCCATAGGAAACAGGGATAGAACAAAGGAAGGATGAAAAGAAATGATAAAATCTATGGCCCAGGAAGGTCTGTTCCCTTTATCCCTAGCATTTAACCCAGGGGCTGGTTTTGTTGAATGTTACATGATTGAAAATAACTGTAGAAGACAGTGACCGTGCCATTTTTTTTTCCTTTTTAACACTCCACGCCCTTAAACCTATGCAGGACCTCCCACAGCACCATACACAGAATGGGCACCCAGTGCATTGTGATACCAAAAGAAATTTGCCAGAATATTCCACACTCATCAATAAAGCGGAAGGCCCTGGAAGTGTTGACAACATCTAGATGATGGACAGAATGCAGTGGAGTCTGTTTCTGGCAGTCTGGAGTAAGTAAACCATTGAACCTTTTTCCGTTGCAAGGGAAGAAGTGGCCATGCTCAAAGCTCAGACATGGGCCTGAATTGCCTGTCATCTGGGCATTTCCCAGCTGCTTTTGCAACACACACCCACAAGCCTATGAGAGGAGAAGCAGAAAGTAGAAGCTGCTTAAGCCCCGCCAACCTTTGTGTCCTCATCTGTAAAATGGGCTAGAGTTTTCTGAGTCCCAGAATTGTAGGAAATGAGTGATATAATGTGGGTTAAACCGTATCCCGGTGTCTGGCTTGGAGGAAGCATTCAACAAAAGGGAACAATTTTTATTAGGAGGAAGCGTATAACTCTTATCTTTGAAAAGAGCCCCTTCTCTCTCCCTGCCTCCTCCTTCAAGCCTTTGAGGCATTTCTGTAGTAATTGGCTGCTGGGGCTTGGCATCTATCTGTAGAGAAATACATTTTTTTTTGTGAAAGGGCTCTGAGGTGGTGGTGCGAGGCGTTTATTAGTGATCTAAGGCAACCTAAGTTGCCTCTGGTTTTTATTGACGGTTTCTAGCTGGAGGCACACAAAGCACAGGCACTAAAGGGTGAGTTACTGTTGGTTGCTACTCTCTGGACCAGCAGGGACTTGGCGAGCTCTTGGAGGACAGAGTGTCTTGCATCAATCAACAGTGACCCCTCTGGCTGCATATGTACAGGCATAAGGAGGCTCCTAAATTAGCCCCTGTTCTCCTTAGCTGGACAGATAGAAGATGAAATGCAACCCCTGGAGTGGGAGGAAATGTGTGGTAGAGGATTGAGCCATAATCTGGAAATTCAGGCTGACCCCTCCTGCCCAAAACATATGTGATGTGGTTTTATTTTCTACGAGCCTATTAAAGTATATATACCTAATAATCTGACGTTGTGTGAGAAAACAAAGGGAATGGAAGATCTGGGGGTAGAAGGGAATAGAAGTTCCAGAGATAGAGCAAATAGTAAATCCATGAACTCATGATTATTTCCTGTGTTATGAAATTTCCATTGCTTGCTTTCTATGAGGCGTGAGACCAGTACGTGGAACCCCATTCCAGACGCGTATGTCACAAAACTACATCCAGGACCATGGCGTCGTCTCAGAGACAACTAAGGCAGAAAGTGTGGCTAACTCACCACAGACCGGACCCTGCCGCCGCCAAAGTGAATTCAGAGGGCCTGCTCCACAGCTGTTCATGCCCACAGTGGTCACCACCACACACCCTTGAACCCTGAAGAACTATGAGAAGTATAGTATTCCTTTCTCAGACTTCCCAGGCCATCTCAGGATTATCTTCCTTGAGGAGGGGATAGGTTGTAAACCTCAGAGGCTTGTGGTGGTCTGGACACACATGGGGATTCCCTTTTTAATAACAACAATTAATGCATATGGAGTATTCAGGCCAGATGCTGTTCACATCACACTTCACACATATCAGATGCATTTAAATCTGTCAAGAACCCTATGAAATGGGTCCTATTATAATCCTCATCTATGATGAGGAGTTTAAGGCAAAGAGGTTGAGTGATTTCTCCAAGGTTGCATAACTAACAACGTAGAGCTGGGATGTGGATCAGACTGTCGGACTTGGGTCATGTGCTCTTAACCATTAGAGCATACTTACTCTGCCCTACGCTTACACCAGGGAACTTGGGAAGTGAAGCCAGACTCTGTCAACAGATGATTCCTCTTCTAATCCGGGGAAGAAGGACACTAAGGAGATCCCAATTTGGAGAGTCATCTTAGAATCTGTCCTTCTGGGATCTGGAGGTCCTCCCTCTGAAACAAACATAAAACCCAAATTCAAGAGGCAGTTTCCAGATTCAAAGTTGTCCTGATCAGGACTCCCTTCTAGGACCACTCTGAACAATGTCGATACAGGAGGTGGCCTCGGGAGTCACACGAGAAGACCAACAGCTTTGAGGTACTTTTGACTCTACTGAAGGCGGCCCATTGCTCTTAGCAGCAGCAAGTTCTACAGAAAAATGTCAACCTGAAGGTGGGTGCCACGTTATCACCGGCGTGGGATTAACTTGTAGAAATTGTGAGCATGCAGGAATGCCACCCAGTGACTCCATTTACTTCTGTTTGCAAATTAACTCAGGAAGGACCTTTGAAATTTATGTTATGCAAAGATACAACCTGGCTCCTCCTCTCATGTCTCCTCACCCTCCCCTGACTCCCCTGCCTCCCACCACCAATACCACCGCACATTTTTAAAGTCCTTTCAAGTTTTCAAAGTGCTTTCACATACATACTCCATTCTTCATGTCAGGTCAGAGCAAAATTTTATTGCATCTGGCCAAAGGCCATTTTGAAACTTTAAGAGAAAAAAAGGACATGCAGCGTGATCTTTGACATGAAGGGATTAAAACAGAGCAAAGTTAAAGTTAGAAAGAATTTATGAGTTATATATATATATACACACACACACACATACATATAACAGACTGACCAAAGACTTTACGTGTTTTTTAACAGTTGAGGTTTAGGCAAAAACAACTAGAAGATGTAAACAAATTATTTAAAAGTAGCATTTATCCATCTCTGATTTTAAACAGCTAATAGAAGCTCATGACAGAAAAACTGAGGGATGCGAAAGTGAAAAATCAAAAATATAAACATCCATAATCTCATTATGCAGAAAAAAATGATTATGTTTGAGTACAATCCCCTAGTTTTATGTTACACACACACACACACACACACACACACACACACAATGGAGTTGGAAATTTCTTCATGCTGCGCTCAGATATGCAGAAAATAAATGCTGCCCTTTAATTTCTAAAAACTCTGATCTAGTCCATGTAATTCCACTTCACTGAATGGTAAAAACAACTTATTATCCATTAGCAGTATTTCAGTCACTTCTGGTTTGTAGGTCTCCTTTCATTTTAACATTCAATCCATTCAAAGTTACGATGGTTTATATAGAGTCTTCTTTGAAAGACTTAGTCTCTTGAGGAAAATGCTCAGTCTTTCAGATTGTCCTGACTCCCCTCCCCGCTTCTCTTCCTCAAGACGATGTCCTGGAGTCTGAGAAATGAGGCTATAGCTAACACAGACTTCAACCTAGAGTGGAATACAAAAAAGGCAAAGAAGGCCACTCTTCCGAGATGCCTGATGTCAGAGAAGCTCCTGACTCCAGCCCCGGGCACGTGGCTTCCCAAGTGAGGGCACCACCTTGAAGCACACATTCATGCACGACTTTGCCAAGCTGAAGTCACATACCTGCCAAGGGGCTTGGTCGGAGGCAGAGGGAAAGGGCTGCTTGAGTCTTTGTCCTGGGCCTGGTCCTGCAGCTCTCTGAGGCAAGGTCTCTCCTTGGCCTGGCTGCTCTTTGCCCCACCCCCCCGGGTGTCTACAGGTTTGAATTGGGACCTGCTCTTCTATTTGGTCAGATCTCTCAGCTAACCACCCCTTCCCCTCATGCCTCTGACCCACCTCAGCTTTGGTTGATGCTTTTTGAGTCTGTGCTATTTAGTGAAGCCAGCCTCTGCCCTGGAAAGTCCTCTTAGTGTCTGCTGGGAAGACACCTTGCCCTCCAACGTGGGGAGCCCCACGCTAAGCCCACTATGCCCAGCTAGGCCACTCTGAGTCCTCTCTTCAAGGATTAACAGACTTTTGAGTGTTGTTCATGCTATATGGGAAGTGGGAACAGCTTATAGGATATAAATTCTCCACCTTCTTCTTTCTACCTAGGCAATACCACTGGGTTCCTTTCATGTCGTCATCCCCCATTGTGCATCTAATTGAGATAATTTGAGCGTCTACCTGATTTAGAACTCTTAAACTAATGGAAGGTCAAAGGAACAAAGGGAGAGGTTTTAAGAAACTTTTGTAAAATTTACAATGTGTTTTCTGCGTCTCATCCCAAGCTCATACTTTTTCTTCATAAAGAATGGAACCCCTACGGAAGTGTTTTAGTGCTGCACCTCTTGAGTCCAGAAGAATTTTCAAGGGAATCATCTGCTTCAGTGATTTTGGCTTTTGCTAAGTTTATGTTTGTCATCTAGAACAACTTTTGGTGCAAACTCACAGCATGATATACAGAACCAATTTTAGTTGATTATTTATACAGTTGATTGAAAGTTTGCATTTCTGCTCAAATTCTCACTTCTTTATTTTTAAGAAAAATAATTAGTGCTCCTTGCAATTGTTATGGGATTTGAACAGTAGCCTTTTGAAACTTATACAGAATGAAACAGTAGAATCTTCAACATTGAGAAGATAAGAAGTTTCCTTCTGGTTAATTAAAGGAGCAAGAATTATGGAACTTTATAGCCATTTAATTATGTCATTAACGTGAGAATTGGCCAGCAATGGAGGGAGAGACTGCCATGGGCCACCCTGTAGATCAAATCTGATCTTTCAGGGCTTTGCCAGTGCTTAGACTGAGACTCACTGCATTTTTGAAAGATTGTAACTAGATTGACACATTGGCTAGAAAAATACCTAATAGCTTAGTTAAAATGTCACCAACACATATTTTCCTAATAGGTTTCTTTTTGTTGTTGTTGTTGTTGTTGTTGTTGTTAGAAGTGTTAAACATGGACGAGTCACCTCTGAATATTAAAAATCAAGGAACCAAAATGTTCCTTCCGTGTGGTCAGCAGTGTAGTTAGACACACTTCCGATGCATATGTCTATGTGTCAGGTGGAAAAATAATCATACCTTTGCCATACTGATCCTAGATGGTATTAATAATTATTTTTTACTTTATAGATATTTCTCTGATCCTACATACCAAGGCCTCTGTTTTCCCTCATTTAATCTTCTCAACAAACCTATGAGGCAACTTCTATGACACCTGTTTTACAAACAATGGCAACTGGGCCTCAGAGACACTAACCAACTGGCCCTACATCCTGCAGCTAATAAGTGAGAGTCTGTCAAGGTGTTAATGACTCAAAGACTGTCCCCTTATCCTACCTCAATGTGCTACCTCCTTTCCCTACACTACCCTACCAGATCTGTTGTGAAGATCAAATACAGCCAGGCATGTAAATACATAAGCTATTTTCAACTAGGGAAATTCTTTTCAAGGTATTTTTCCTGCTCTATGCTCAGTTGTATTTTGTATCTTTACACTGTCGAAAAAAATATAATGGATGACATGTACTGATGATTACAAACATTTTTTTTAAAAAAGGATATATGGCATCTGCCTGTTTGCCCCATTTTTCTATTTGTCTTTGATTTCTGTCAGAAGAATCATAAAATTATTTCTAGTTTGTGTATTAGAATTTGTGGTTGGGAGGGAATTATCTATGATTTTCCATGATTTGTATCTCAGTTAATAAAGCAATGCAGTCGAAGTCCTAGTAGTGGTATCCTTTGGAAGAAAAGTTACCTAGGAAATTATATGTCCTTTGGGAGATATGCTCTCCTACTCAAATTATCTTCTTCGAAAAAGACATACACATACATGAGAAATGATTTTTTTCAGGAAGTATTAGAATATGATTTGCTATTAGAACACTGAATCTGCATAGCCTTCTAGAATGGTGGGAGTAGAAGATGGAGCAAAATGATACAGAGAGAACAAAGCTCTTCCATGTCATTG
The DNA here is from genome assembly GCF_048418805.1 of Vulpes vulpes. Classification (NCBI taxonomy): domain Eukaryota; kingdom Metazoa; phylum Chordata; class Mammalia; order Carnivora; family Canidae; genus Vulpes; species Vulpes vulpes. The sequence goes on from NC_132795.1 coordinate 87,880,958, forward strand.
GCACACTTTTGTTCTGACAAATTTGAAAGATTAAAAAATAGAAAGCAGACATAAAACCAACATTTTGGGGATATACATGCACTTTACAAATTCAATTAGCTAAACATTTTCCGCTATCTTCAAAATGCCCTCTACTGTCAGGAAAACTTTAAATTGGCCACATAAACTCTTGACCCCCTGACCTCAAAGGGCACCTTATCTTGTCTAATCAATCAACCCACAAGAATTGTTTTTGAGTTTCTATGAAGTGCTCCAGACTCTGATGATCCCTCATCCCTTCACACCCTCATCTTGGCAGACCAAATTCCATCCTGGTTTCTCCTCTATTATACAATTTGGTCTTCTTTTTACATTCCAGACTTTTTCCACTTACTTTTTAATTTCTCTTAACTGACTTCAAGTGCCTTTCCAAGAAAAAAAAAGGGACTTTCAACAAGTGGAAAAAGCTGCTTCAATTGGTAGATTTTTGCTTTTCTCTCTCCTGGAATAATTGCTGTCTTTTGCTTCCTTGCCATTTCATCATGTTTCTTGAGATTGTGGTATGGTGTGTATACTATATGCCAGGAGAGAGTCTTCTAAGACCCTGCAAACTCTTCTTTTTCCTCTTCCATTAGTACTTCAGTGTATATCTGGTCATCCATGCATTTTCCTTCAGTGATACACTGGTATTTATATTCTTATATGGAGGCCACCCTTCCTATAAGCATAAGCAAAAATGTGGGAACATTTCTTCCACATCATTATCTCTGTTCTCTATCTCCTCTTCTATTTCAAATCCCACTTTTTGTTGGTCCCTCAGTATCATTGGGATGCCCTATTTCTGTGTTCTTATGATGTATTGTTCAGTCGTAGCATTTACTTTAAAACAACATTATCTGATTATTTATCTTCCTTCACCAGTAGACATCTTGGTGGCAAAAACTATATCTAACATCTACCCTCAGGATTTAGCACAGGATGGAGGCCATAGTAGAGGCTGGGTGACAACGGATGGAAAATAAACTGTTCAGTGGAATGGCTGCATTAAATGAGGGTGGGATATTTGGGCTAAGGGAAAGAATTGCTAAGGAAGAATAAGAAAGTAACATGAGTTGATTTGGAGAATATAAAAAGCTAAAGGCACATTCATTAATATCTGCAGAACTCTTCCCTTTTCATCTATGGAAAGAGAAGAGAGTACTTTGCTTGAGCCGCAGGCATCATCTAGCTCCTCCCAGATTAGAGAGTTTCCAGCCAAGTGAAGAATTAAGCAAGGCTTGCATTATTTGCTGATGTCACCTTAGTATCTCCCATAACCAAAAGCCAGGTAGGGTATAAAAAGCTTTTACCAGCTCTGAAAGTCAAGTCATTTGCACATACATCTATTGAGGGCCCACTTTGGACTACAGCTACAGACATAAAGACAACTGGGACATGGTCTCGTAATAATTCCCTTTTCTCAACCAAATTAGCTATTAGTGTCACTACAGCTGTCTCTATCTTAGACATTCATAACACCACTTGAGGAGATCTTTCTTGTGAAGTGACTTCTTTTCCTATAGTGTGCCATTCCTCTCTGCTCATTGTGAATTTAACCTTAAATTTTCAGTAAATGAGATAGCCAAATCGGGTTCTTTTTTTTTTAGCCAAATCGGGTTCTAATAGTTAATGTTAAATTGGTAGTTTCTTACTATATATTACATTTTCAGCTATTTACTTAAAATATTTATTGTGCAATGACCATATGTCTAGAATGCTCCTGTCCACAGGAATATATACATGAACAATATAGAAAATATTCCTATTTTCATAGACCTTTTATGCCCATGGGGCAGACAGTAAACACACATATAAATGTATCAGCCAGCATTTTTTTTCTACAATAATGCTGTGGAACAAATAGCCCTAAAGATTTCTGAATTAAAACACCAAACACTCACTTGTCTCATTAGCAATTCTGTGGGTCAGCTGGAATTGCAGGGTTCAGCTTATCATGCTTGAAACTGTCAGTTGAGATCTGATCCACTAGTCCGGAGAAACCAAATCCCTGGACCAGTAGCTATCTGGGTCATGTGTTTCTCATGAGGAATGGCAGGAGTACAAGAGAACAAGCCAGATCATGCCAGCAAGTCTAAAACTCTGCTACTGTCACATTTATTAACATTTTATTAACCAAGACAATTCACATCCAAGCCCAATATGAATGGACCAATGAAGTCTTTTTCATTCATGGTGGGAACACTTGTAAGTCCTATGGAAAAAAACGAATGCATAATTTTATAGTAGGAAATAAATGAACAATTAAAAATAGTAATTCTATCTACCAGTGTCTGCTGTCTTGGTCACAATTTTTTAGGATCCCTCTGCATTTGAGGTATACCCAGTGCCATCCCAGGAAACCTACAGAGGCTCACCCAGTGATGGCATCATGTTCAAAGTCCATGATCTCATGATCTGTGTCAGGGCTAGATGAACTGCTCTTCATCTAGTCACCTAAGAGTTGAAAAGATATGTTATCTGCCTCCACATTTCTAACATACAATGTTGGAATGGGACAGGATAAACAAACACCTGCATGCAACATGGAACAAACTAGGAGAATGGTAGAAGTCACCGCTTTCTAGCAATTTTGAAATTCTGCTGGGAAAATTTGGCTGGTTTGCCTACAGAGACGTTGGTTTATACCTTGGTTAGGCCCTGGTGCTACACCTGAGAGTTCATCACCAGTCTACTCTGCCCTTGGAACTTCTTCCTGTTTCATCCTGGTCTTTCTGGCAGTTCTAGAGAATACACCCTGCTGTGTTGCTGAGAAGATTTCTCAATCTGCTCCCTGCCTGTGAAATTTTGGGGGCCCAGAGATCTTTATGTATCTCACACATACATAATCTTTTAAAACCCAGGCTAAGGGGCACCTGGTTGGCTCGGTGGTTGAGCATCTGCCTTCGGATCAGGTCATGATCCCGGGATCCTGGGGTTGAGTCAATCATCAGGCTCTTTGCAGGGAGCCTGCTTCTCCCTCTGCCTATGTCTCTGCTCTCTCTGTGTCTCTCATGCATAAATAAACAAAATCTTAAAAAACAAACAAACAGGCCAGTGGCAGTTTTCTCAATACAACTCTCTCAAAATTTCTGGGAGATTCCCATGTAGATTATAGTCAACTATACATGCTGAATGCCTACTCATTGTTCTTTTAGAGGCATGAATCTTTCTAGATGTAAGTGTAGGTCCTCTACTCATGAGTTGCATTCTAGATCTCCTTAATCTTTTCAGGGGTCTTAACAGAGTGTGTGACAACCACTTTTTAAATTTTGTCTTTGCTGTATGGTAGTGTCCTAATGTCACATTTTTAGAGAGAAATAGTTTAAATTTTCAAACTTACACTCCCCAGAATTCCTAGGTTCTTTCAATACCCCTCAATCCTCCTTACAAACTAGTCAATTTTTTTTCCAAGTTCATTTATCTCATGTAGTTATTTATCAGTTGTGGATAATAGCAGCCAACTCATACCATGAATACTCTCAGAAATGTTCCAACCCTTGCTATAAGTGCACATAGTACATTCTTCTGCTTTCTAAGTTATTGCAGCCAATGGTTTCATCCAGTTTTTTGTTACTATATGGATTATCATTTTTCCCCAGCTTATTACAGTTTTTTATAGTTTCCTCTCTACTTGCTACATGATCCCAAACCAAATGATGCATATTTTAAAGGATTTTGACAGTAGAAAGCTGTTTCTGGTATAATTTCTATGTTAATTAGTAATGGCCACATTAATGATGAATGATAAGCCTCACACTCAAACCCAAATAATTAGAGGTTCAAACAACAGTGTTTATTTTCTTGTTAATGGCCCTATGGGTTGGCTGAAACAGCACTACTTCAGGGGTTCTAGGCCTCTGATTAGGTTCAGTTTTGTTCTAACAGTATCTTCATTCTTCTTCAAAAAGTGACCGCCTATGACATATTTTTCTTATAGGGAATGGCAAGAGCACCAGGGCACAAGCAGACACACAGCATATTTAAAGTCTCTGTTCTTATCAAGCCTACCACCATTTAATAACCAGTGCAAGTTAGTCACATGGCTAAGCCTAACGTCAATTGGGTGGGGATCATTTTCCACCTGTGGTGACATGGCATGCATATTATAGCAGGATGGGAATCAAGAATTGAGAACAGTTCGATCTAGCACACATGCAAACAAAATATCAACTAGCATAAATGCTGTTAAGAAAATAAATCAGAGTCATGTTTAGACAATGCCCAGAAAACTGTTAAGAATAGTTTCTTGGAGATGACATTTACACTGAGGCTGATTGTCTTCCAGCCTGAGGGAAAAGATGATATAAAGACCCGGATGTGGGGATAAGCTCAGCTCAGGGTGATGATGGAGGAACTGAAATAAGACCATGGGGAAAATGGTAGGAGATGAAATCAATGAATCAGGTAAAGGCCAGGTTGTTTAGACCTCTGTTAGAATTACTGTTATATGCAATATCATTCTGGACATTTCAGAGGATTATTTACCAAATGCTGAAAAAATTATTCGTGAGTTTTACTGGTTGTCATGATAACCCATGAATTCAACCAGTCTGGAAAGTGTTATACAAATTGAATTGTATAAGCAATTCGAAATAATGTACCTTTTCACTAGTTCTTATTGGAGTGTTGACCTACTAAGTTGTTTCAATGGGGATACCTGAAAATGCTAAGAATTCTTGACTAGAGAGGGACCAGCTCAAATACCCAAAGAGGGAAAATGGTGGCTTCTGCAACAACTTGGTTTCTTAACATTTCTGGGTATTCCTCCCCGCCCCCCACCCCTGGGCTTCTTAGAGCTAAATGGAGATGTAAAGGCTTCGGAGGCTCCTTTCTCCCCTTACTCTCACTCTTGGGAAAAACCTCTTATTTTTTTGCTCCCCAGGGGGGTTTCTTGATCTAAAATGCAACAGCTCTGATTGCTGGCAATGCATCTTCCTGGGGAAGTTACGTCTGGCGCTCTGGACAGAGTGGCAAGCTGGGGTGTGAACCGTACAGGTGCAGCCCATGCCCTTGGGAAAGTTCATGACTTATCAGGTGAAGAAGGACTTCCAGTGGGGCATACTCACGACCACCGAGAGTGTGGTTACCTGCAACATTGGCTATAAAGTATCTCAGAATTTCACCAAATCAGAAACACAAAGATACTAAACATTCAGAAGCCCAAATTCATGAAGTCCGGAGTCTGATGGTCTCTAGAAATGACCATTGATCTTTGTCCTATGTGAAAACTTTTGTTAAAAATTGTTTTTTAACTAACCAGATTTTCTTTTTTTTTTTAAGATTTTATTTATTTATTCATGATAGTCACACAGAGAGAGAGAGAGAGGCAAAGACACAGGCAGAGGGAGAAGCAGGCTCCATGCAGGGAGCCCGATGTGGGACTCCATCCCGGGTCTCCAGGATCGCGCCCTGGGCCAAAGGCAGGCGCCAAACCGCTGCGCCACCCAGGGATCCCCCTAACCAGATTTTCTTTTGTCCTCGCCTCTCTATAGACTCAGGAAAAGAGAACTATTCTCTTTTCAAAGACATGAGAAAAGTAAACCCAAACTAGCGACAGGGAGAAACTACTGCTGTCCCTGGGTTATGATGACACCTCTCCAGGTGTGCCCTTGACTTCTATTAAGAACGACCAGCTACACAGGTGACACACACAGCTGTAAATTTTCGCTGCGGCATCTTTTACCAAGAAAGGGTCTGGGTCTAGATGCATCAGAATATGCCGGCTGGCAGAGCTCAGACACAATTATGTGGTTTTTCAGGAGAAAAAAAAATGCGACAGTGTTTATTTCACACACATTTGTTTGTCAGACTTCAGAGCGCTGGGCAGAGATCAGTTCAGCATCGCCACCTGTCCCATAGGTTGCACCTCATTTTCAGGTGGGTCTCCGAGGTCATTAGCACTGAGGCAGCTCATCCTGTGTTCAGCTCCTGTGCCACGAGATAGGACAGGAATCCCGCCAGGAGGAGGACGTGGGTCCTGGCTCCTAAGCATCCCCGCTGGACTCCAGCTGCCAGCACCGCCCAAAGAAGAGAGCGTGCCGCCTGGCCTGAAGAAAGCTCCCAGCCCAGGAGAGTGGCAGGTTAAAAGCCTATAGGATGGTTCAATCAAAGGCATTGCCTTCCTCTGTCCTGTGCCGCTATTGTACATTGGAACACATGCTGCTAGGAGACAAAGAGGACACACGTTTATTTTCAAGCGTAGGACTTTGGAACCACTTGGGAAGAATATTCTTGATTGAGAACCAAAACATTCCATGATGCTTAACAAACCTGCAAATTGAAAAATCAGCATCGGCCTGTGCAGCCACGAGGCAGGAGAAGGACCTATACCCTGCAAAATAAAAAATAAAATAAAATAAAATAAAAAAAATCAAAATATTCCTTAAATGATATTTGTGTGCATTTGCAAAATTACCGCTTTCTGAATCAAAGTCTCAAGCTGTTTTCATCTGAGAACATATGTTGTGCCGTGAGACAATATCTCGGCTGCCGCCGCCCATGCCATACCCGGCGCATCGCATAATGGACAGGCCCGCGAAGGAGGCACTGCAGCTCAGGCAATGCCCCTGTAATAATATTTTAAAATAAATGATATGCATCATTAAGTCACCGAGGATGACTAACTCAATTTTAGAAAACCCACAACTCTAGCAATCATAGTTACAGCTCTGATTTGAATATTTTCACTTTCACCTGCGCAGCCAGTGGGAGCCAGTCAAGCAGATTCGCGTCCAGACTGTACTCTCAGAGGAGCAGGAAGGAACCTATGATTATGTAGTTACAGTAACGTCGGCTCCATGCCTCCTGTCCGCCTGGGCCTCTTAGACTTTTCCTGCCTCCCTTCCTGCCTTCTTATTTACATATCACAGGCATCCTCTTTGTAAAGTTATTTTAAATAATTTATTAGATTGATCTTTTTAAAATTCTACCCTGGCTAAATGTCATAAGGAGGGGGGGGGGTGGAAAGTCTTCTAAACTTATTTAAAGGTTTCTACTGGAGTAGGCCAGTTACCTGCTTCACTGCTGATATTCTAAAAATACCTCCATGTCCGTACTATTATCCATTCTTCACGTCCAATTGCTCTGTTATGGTAATAGTCAGAAGCACACCATGCAGTAATTACTTACAGCTGACTGAAGAAAAGAATATTCAACTCCCCCACTGTTCCACTAGAAGGTCTTTATGCACTATTAACTCATTCCTGTTTATTAATACTCTACTGGTAATTCAGACTGCTGCCTCTCAGGTTTGTAATAGGAGGACTATTAAACAGCAATTACTGACCATATGGGTTGGCGAATATTTGTTGTTTTTTTTGGTGGGCATCCCCCCCCCCCCTTCCGACTTGTTTTTTAAGAAGCCATATTACAACATAGTAAAAGTAACATCACATCTGCATGAGATTAACAGGCTTGGCAATATTTCCCCCTTAGAAAATGCGAATTTATTCCCAGATTATCATTGCTGGCTTAGGAGAACGAGATCGGGGGAGAGAGAGGAAAATGGGGAAGGTTGTGCACGTGTGGGGAGACCCCTACTTTGGAAGATATCTTGGCTCTTGCCTTCCCTATCATTGCTCCGTAGGCTGTTTCCTCTCCGTAGGCTGTTTCCTTCCTGACTCACCCTCAACTTCTGAAAAAATAGGCATATTTATTGAGGAATCCAAACCGAATACCATTTCCCCTTTCAAGTTCCCCCAACCATTTGGAAGTGGCCACTTTAAAATTTAGCATTTAGTACACGCATCCCCCGAAGAGCAGGCACATATAGGACCCCGGGCGATGGCGAAAGGCCCCTCCCGGGAGAGGGATGGCGTGAGTAATGGGTTCAAGTGGGGCAGGCAGGTGGTAAACGATGATTATGGTGATAATAACGCCTGCCTCTCTCACAGGTAGTGAGCCCTAAGCACGTGGCAAGCATTAAACGCGTTTAAATGGAGATGCATCTTTGAGATCAATAGGGAGTCCAGGAGCTGATTTCCATGGAGAAGCTGATGAGTTGAGAACCTGAGCAGGTAAGTCACGGCGGGCCACCTCCACTGGAGCAGTGGCAGAGAGCCTGGGTTGTCTGGGCTCTCGAAACAGCCAGCTTTTGCTCCAGAGTGGCCAGCCTCCTTCAGTGCTCCTTGGGGCTTCTCTTCCACTTTCCCCCCATTCCCATGAGGGTCATTCTCTGTGTCCAAACCCTTTTAGCCCTTCAGTAAACAGATCAGTCCTCTGAAAACTCTAGCTTGCCCCAATCTCACCCTTGCCATTCTGTCAAGCAAATCTTGTTTACCTCTGGTAGGTGATTGTAGCTGGCCTAGCACTGGTCCTTTGTCACCTGCTGGTGTTACCTGTGGGAGTGCTTTCTCTTTCAGATGTACTCTAAATCCTTGAAGACAGGGACCATGGCCTTTAAACTTTTCTTCTATTTAACCCTGCACCTGATTTGGTAATGGACACTCAGTTGGCGTTAGGCAGAGGTTGGAAGAATCCAATGGAAATATGTGAAGGAAAAATGAACACCAGTCCCTATGTTTCCTTACTCTATGGAGGGGTAGGAGTTGTAATTTCTATGTTAAGTATGGGAACACAAACAGGAAATAACAACAACAACAAAAAACAACAACAACAAAAACAAAATAACAAATACCAGCCCCAAAGCATAATAGTACCAAGCTAATGCATAACATTTAATCGATGTTCAATGAAATGAATTCAATTAAATGTGTTAAATCAGATCAGAGCTTCTTCACTGTGGGTCTAAACGCTAGGGAAAACTGTAAGGAATTTACTTCATCCATGAGCTGATTTGATCTAGAATCCTGGATTTCTAATGGCCCAGAATATCTTCAAGGGGAAGGGGTGCTTCTCGAAGAATCTCTATGGTGGGCTCCTTTAAAAACACAGACTGAACCCAGGCTGGATCAGACCTACTTGGGATGATTCGAAAAGCACCATAGGCTCAGCCTGTCCCCAGATGTCTCATAAATTAAAGGACCTGGTAGGCACCTTAGAGATTAGCTACTCCAGTGGATTTGCAAAGTAATTTTGTTTGTTTTTATGACGGTTGTTTTTAAAGCAGAATTTATGTTTTCCGTTTAAGCATTATGCAGGATACTGATTAAGATGGAACAGCTCTGGTTGAAGTCAGGTTGGGAAGTGTGGATACCCAATGTGGTAACTCAGCTGATAAAGCCACAGAGGCCCTTCTAGGAGACCCTACTGTTCCTTTATGAAACTATCTGAACACTGTATGAGAAGCATTTTTCTACTCCAGCACCCTTTTGATACAAATGCATAGACTGAATGCCTAATTTCTTTTTTTAAATATTTATTTATTCATGAAAGACACACACACAGAGAAAGAGAGAGAGATAGAGAGAGAGAGAGGCAGAGACACAGGCAGAGGGAGAAGCAGGCTCCATGCAGGGAGCCCGACATGGGACTCGAACCCGGGACTCTGGGATCATGCCCTGGGCCAAAGGCAGACGCTCAACTGCTGAGCCATGCAGGCATCCCTGAATGCCTAATTTCAAATCCACAGTTAGACAACAGCAGGATTATCCCTGGAATCCAATCTCTTGGCTAATTAGCAAAGTGGTTTCTTTTGTCGTTTGTTTTCTGTGTCACCTACCTGTGCTAGTGGATTATGTCTTGGCGACCAGCAGGTGACCGTTAATAGGTATGTAAGGGCCATTGGAGGACCAGTACACGGGACCTCCTCTTAACACAGAGCTGAGAGGGGTTTGAAGTCCGATGAGCCAAGGTGGATTGGATGGAGTAGGCAGAAACCCTTGACGATTCTAAATGCCAAACACATGTGGGGTGGAGGTGGTTCACTTCCACTTGGCCACGCCGGCACTTCATGGTCGAAGTCTCGGCACTGGCTTCAGCTCATTTGGGTATCACACATTTGTCCGGTCCTGGGTCACATGTGTGTACCCATTTCAGTGCTGCCTGAGTTGAGTGGAATTGCCACAGGGATTTGCTCAGGGTGCTGGAGATTCGGCTCCCCCTGCCTCCCCCCTACTCTATAGCAGAGTAGAGGTCGTATTGTCATCTTTTTAGTGTTTAAAAATTGGGCTGGGGAGAGGGGGGCTGGGGGAAGTTCACATTGCAGACTGTCCTTTCCTCCTTTCACTAACAGAGGCACCAGGAGGTGGGAAACAATACGACATGGGGACTCAGAGGATCTGGATTCCAGATTCTCACCAGTTAGCTGTGTGTCTTGGGGACATATTATTTAACCTCTCTGTCCCCCCATGTCCTCATCTCTAAAATAATGCTCTCTGGCCCAGATTTGCTTCTAAAATATATTTGGCTTTACTGGGCCATCAAAAAATATATATAATTGTCTCTATATTAGTCACCCTGAGATAAATGATATTAAAACAAAACAAATGATCATAAATAGTCACATTATGAATAAAACACTCATATATGCCAAGAATTTTAAATTAGGCTGCATGACAAAAACATTTATTTCTGATATCAGTGAAAACTCGAGATAAGTCAGTAAAGATGGTATTAAGCCTTGTAAATATCATCCAACTGTGACTTGGAGCTGCGGAACTCTCCCCGTGGGTGAGAACATCTGGGCAGTCTGTTGGCTTCGTTGCAGGCATTCACTTACTCAGTACATACTCACTTTGTTCTTACCATGTCTCATTATTCAATTAGTAGACATATATTAAGTCGATGCCATTGATTCATTCAATAAGTGTTATTCAATGCATCTTTAAGGAAGAACCTGCTACCTATGTAACACTTTTCACTGTTGACAAAAGTAATAATAATAATAATAATAATAATAAAAAGGTAAGTCCTTTTTATTATTATGGCAAAGAGCTAATACTCTCATTCAGGCGTGATTTACCTTTATTAAAGATAAATAACTTTACATGACAGTGATGATAAGGGTCCAAGAGAAGGATAAAGGCTATAAGGGTGGGGAGTGTGGGGGACTGGTTATGTGGCTAGCATGGACCAGAAGGGTTTTAGCAGGCCTCTGGCTGTCCCTTGACATGTGATAATATTAGCACAGGTGGAGAGGATGAGAGAGGTCACTTAGGTTAGGGAACAGTATGTACAAAAGCAATGAGCTGCATTAGATTAAGAGGTGTATGAATTTAGTAAAGGTCTGTGTCTGTCTGGAGAAAAGGGTTCCCATAAGAGACTAGTGGAAGCAGCGAGTGTGGAGCCTTCCATTTGGGAGAGGTATGGAAACTCAGATAAAGGATTTTGGCCATTATCTCACAAGCAGAGAGATTTTTCTTTTTCTTTTTTCTTTTTTTTTTCTTTTGCTCTTTCTCTTTCTTTTCCTTTTCCTTTTTCTTTTTAAAGGTGTTTTGATTAATGGAAATGTTTTTATTAGTGAAATCACAGCAGAGTCCTCAGGACCAATGCAGAAAGAAAAAGGGAGGCCACAGGAAATCACCGGGGAAGCAGGTGAGACAAGTTCCAGCAGCAGAAAACCTAACTGAGGTAGCAGAACTTGGAGGGCCCGTGGCAAAGGCAGACACCCAAACAGAGCCTCCATTTCAGGGCTCAGCTTCTCTTGCTCTGGATTCCGTGGGCTAGAAGGCAGTGTGGGGTGCAAAAGGAAATGTCTGGAGGTGGATACGGGAGGAAGAGAAGAATTAAAGGAAGAAATGGGGAGAAGATAGATGGAGACAGGGAATCAGACAAGAGTGAGGGATGAGAGGAACAAACAGCACATGGTCAATGAGGTGGAAGGCAAAGGAAATTAATCCGAATTATTATGTGGCAGGTTGGAGTTCAACTCGCAGATTTAGGTGTGCAAGTGAATGCAACCATTTTTATGGGAATTCTCCTGTTTCTATGTCAAGGCCGTGTTTTGCAGGATGCAAGTCATGTCAACTCAGACACTGCAACTTCCTCCCATCAAATCCCTGAGGTCGTCTCTCATTCCCAGGGCCCTCAATGGTACCAAGGTGATGGAGATGGCTGGCAGCGTGGGGCATCTGCCCTCGGTTGCCATCTGTCCGCTGGGCACGTGTCAGTACTGCCACAGGCAGCAAACCATACAGATCACCCCTGAGGCAAGCTGTCAGGGCCTCCCAGGGCCGCTTCTGTCTCTTCTCCTCCACTACAGAATCATGGCGCTTGTGCCCTGCTGGGGGCGGGGAAGGAACATTGGCCTGGAAGGAACCCCCAGTGCCATCTTCCTACCAGAGTTGCTATATCCCTGGCTGGGTCTTCCTTGCTTTTGGAAAACAAAGGTAACTGAGGTTCTGTCCCCCAGACTTCTCCCCACCCCCAGAGACCCAACCCCACAGTAGGACTGACCTGTTTCTAGATCTTCCTCCCTTCTATTCCAACTCCCCCCATACCCCCACAAATGCAGGCAATTGTCTCTATTCTTTTTTTTTTTTAAGATTTTGTTTATTTATTCATGAGAGACACAGAGAGAGAGGCAGAGACACAGGCAGAGGGAGAAGCAGGCTCCATGCAGGAAGCCCAATGTGGGACTTGATTCCGGGTCTCCAGGATCACACCCTGGGCTGAAGGCGGCACTAAACCGCTGAGCCACCGGGGCTGCCCAATTGTCTCTATTCTTGAGGGCACCCCACCTGTGATGCAGCTGAAACATTAGTAGGCAGGAAAAATGACATAGAGGGTTATGTGACTAAAGGTCACACATCTTATCAGTAAAAAAGAAATAATAAGTAAAAATTTGCTAGCTTGACTACCTTTCTCTTATCCTTCTTTTCTCATTTCTTTCCTTTTCTCTCTGTTCTTCTCTTTCTTTCTTTGTTACTTTCTTTCTCTTCTTTCCTCCTGGTCTCCCAGAGGGCTTATTACGTGCCAGGTGGTATACAGGGCCTGGGGATAGCATACCTAACAAATGAAACATGCTTTCATGAACTGCCAATCCAGTAGGGGCGATGGACATTGAAGACGTGCACACACAGACTCACAGTCTAAATTGTGGTCAGCGCTCTGCTCACTCTGGCAGCACATATACTAAAATTGGAATGCTACAGAGATAAGCAATCATGACAGGTAAATTCTGTTTTTTTTTTTTTTTAACTTTGTCAAAGACAGGTAAATTCATGAAGCATTCCATATTTTTTTAGAGAACAAACTGAGGGTTACCAGAAGAGAGGTGGGCAGGGGGATGGGTTGAAAAGGTGATGGGGATTAAGTAGTACACCTGTGACGAGCACCGGCGATGTATGGAAGTGTTGAATCACTATATTATACACCTGAAACTAATATAACACTGTATGTTAACTCACTGGAATATAAGTAAAAACTTAAATTATGGTCAGCACTACGGGTTCTATGAGAAAGCACTAGGGAGGACTTAATTTAGGCAATCAAAGAAGATCTTTCAGAGTAAGATGCATTTGAGTTGAGAACTCCAAGATGGGGATGAGAGCAGCGTAGGTAGAGAGGATGGCAAGGCAAAGACTCGATATGTTCATGGAGCTCAAAAATACTTGTGACAGAAGTGCTTCAAAAAGGGAAAATAGAATAAGATGTGGTTGGAGAAAGAGACAGGATCAAAGTCTATATGGCTATATCGGGCAAGTTAAGAAATTTGGGTTTTATTTTAAGCTTAATAGGAAATAAACTTAAGCAGTGGAATGACATAATCTGATTAACATTTAAAAACATTATTTTGGCCGGTCTGTGGAAAATGGATTGAAGTGAGGAAGGATGGAAAAGAAAAGAGTAGCGGGAGTTGGGGGCTCTTCAGGTAGTCCTGGGGGGAGATGACGTGGCTTTGGAGCAGAGTCCTCCAAGTGCAGATGGAAAGGAATGGAAGAAATCAGGGTATGTTTTGGGGTTAGAGTTGTCAGGTTATTGGATTTGAAGTGTTAGGAGAAGAGATGTCCCCAATTTCAGACATGGAAGACTGGTTGTATGTGATTCTATTTACTGATGAGAAAGACTACAAAAAGAACAGGTTTGGACAGAAAGGTTTTTTTAAAAGATTTTATTTATTTATTTATTTATTTATTTATTTATTTATTTATTTATTTATTTCCTTACTTATTTTGAGAAAGAGAGAGACCAAAGGTCCAAGGGAGAGAGAGAATCCTAAACAGACCCCACTGAGCAGGGGGTCCAATGTGGGGCTTGATCCCACAGTCCTTTTTTTTTTTTTTTTTAAGATTTTTTATTTATTTATTCATAGAGACATAGAGAATGAGAGGCAGAGACACAGGCAGAGGGAGAAGCAGGCATCATACAGAGAGCCTGACATGGGACTCGATCCAGGGTCTCCAGGATCACGCCCTGGCCTCAGGCAGCACTAAACCACTGCGCCACCGGGGCTGCCCCTCCCACAGTCCTGAGATCATGACCTGAGCCCAAATCAAAATCAAGAGTCAGATATCCAACCCAGGCACTCCAGACAGGAAGATTTTGGGTTCCCTGCAAGATGATCTTTCATCTTGTGGTATTATGACCATAGCAGAGACAATGGTGTAGACTAACATGGTGTTTCCAATTTCTGAGCGTGAGAAAGAAATTATTTACTAGCATCCCTCGTCATTAATTGCAATCTTTTAACCAAGTTCAAGGAAATAAATTTTGAGGAAAATATGTCCTTTTCTGTCCAATTCATGTGACCATCCCAACTCTTTCTGTGGTAATTTTGGAGGCAATCTCTTCTAGATGCCACAGCTGCCAGATGGTGGAGGCTTTTCAGCCTGGGTCCCTGAGGAACTGGCTCAGAGCTCTCTGCTCACCCTCAATGTGTCCTTCTTAGGAGTAGGGATATGCTGAGATTGCGAGAATTATCGATGGCTAACTCCTTAGGAATTCTGAATTGTTTATTAGGTACGATCACTACTAAACATTAAATAAGGAAAACTTGGAGAAATTATGGTACAAACGCAGGTACTGTATATTCCACACTTACCCCTTCCCAATTATCTTACCACATTCATCTGCATTCTTGAGGTGTTTAGGTCAATTTTACTCCTGTGCTAAAATACTACAGGATGGTGCGATCGTGTGCTTCTCTTTCCCACTCTGTGTTCAGCCATGAACTCAGCCATGGTGGGAGTATTTGTGCCTTGACAATTAGCACATGCTACAGAGCAGGGCTTGGTCCATTGTTGGGCTGAAAACTTAGGAAAATGGTGGGGAAAATGTCAATAATACAGATGAAAGGTATGCTGGGTTTGTAGCTGTTATGTTGTGAACAGCATAAAAAGTTAAGAAAACGTTTAGAACTATTATCTAACCAGCAAGAAGCTGCTGACGTCACTGGTGGGGTGAAGTTCCAGCAGTCATCTTTGCAGGTTTACTTTTATCCAACTTGTCAATGCAAACAGGTTATTCAATCAGAGATTGAATAAACAGGTGTGGGTTTTTCGATGGCAAGAGTGAGTGGTGCATTTCTACACCATATTAGGTCATCTTTATAGCCATGGATTTATTTGCTTTTTTTTTTTTTTTCAGTATGGGATAAAACACATGACGGTCTCAGCAAAAACCCTGCGCTGAGCTACCAGTTAAGCTACATGAATTCAGAGTAAGGAAGGAAAACCTCTCTCTCTCTCTCTCTCTCAGATCCTGCATCTAACTCCTCACCACCTGTTGTTCATTCTGCATCCTGTAACTCTGCCTTCCACTCTCTCTGCTGACATTGCTCTAGTCCAGCTCTTTGTCATAGTTTTCTGAGCTCAAAATAGTTCCAGCTTGTCCCTCTGGGTCTTTTGCCACCTTACTGCTAGAAGTGTTTACTTTAGACTGATGGAACCGGATCAAGTACTCCGGAAGATGTGGTATAGAGATGCAGCGGGATATTATTCAGCCACGGGTAAGAGGAGAATTCTGTTTGCAACAACCTGGATGGGCCGGAAAAGCATTATGTTGAGGGAAATAAGTCAGAGAAAGACAAACACCATATGATACCGCTTACATGTGGAATATGAAAGAGCCAAACTTGGAAAACCAGAATAGAGTGGGAGTTAACCCAGGGTTGGGGAAAATGGGGAGATACCGGTCATAGGTCGTAAACTTCCAATTACAAGGTTAAGTTTGGGGATCTAATGTGCAGCACGGTGATTTTAGTTAGTTATACTATATCATATACTTGAATGCTATAAAGAGAGTAGATCTTAAATGTTCTCACCACAAAAAGAAAATGGTAATTATGGGGCATGATAGAGGGGGAAACTAATACTATGGTGGTAATTAGTTTGCAGTTTGTAAATATATCAAATCAGCATGTTGTAAAACTTCAACTTACACAAAGTTATAGTTCAATTACATCTCAATAGAGCAAGCAAAAATAAATTAAACAATAAATACTGGCCCTCATGATCCAAAAGACAGTACCTGGACTTTTCAATGTGTATACGAGGCCCTTCATCGGGTGTCCCTAGCCTACTTTCAAATCTTAACTTCCATTTCTCTCTCTCATGCCCCTCACACAGCCACATCACCACTTGCTGGTTGCTGAATATGCCACGCGGTTTTAAATGTCCGTGACGTGCCCTACTTTTCCACTTGTGATCCTGTTGTTTTAAATCCTGGTTATGCTCTCATTTAAGCTTTCCTCATCTCCCCAAATGGTGGTCCTACCAATGCGCCCCTAGTGCTCATCTGTCTGTACCTCTGTGAAGCAGCACACTGTCTCCTAATCACTCAGGTAGGTGTCTGACCTGTCCACAAGCCTTGAGGGCAGGCCCTTTAGACAGCCCAGGGCTCGGCACAAAGTGGACACTCAAAAGTTTTTGAACATTTTTCTTTCCAAATGATGTGCATGGACTTAGGACCCTTCACTGACGTTATTTATCCACAGCCTTGAAATGAAGTACAATTTACTGAAAAGCCCAGGACCGCTGATTAACTTGCTAAGTAGTGCTTTGCCTAAAATGAGTTGCACAAGTGGCAACTTTTCTAAGTTCTTCATCCCAAGTCAGCCACAATACACCACTGACATATCTGAATGCATTTTATAGAACACATCTGAAGGTTTTCTCTTCATGCCAGGAGGTTCCCACCATAGGTGGGTTTGATGAACATTCTCATATGCATGTGTCCAGTTATATGCTAAACAACTGCTACATGAATTTATTTGCAGTTTAGACAACTTACTTTAATGTCATGTTTGTTGCTGTTTCACTTTTTAAAAAAGTAGTAGGTCCAGAATAATCCTTGGGTGTCAGAGCTCAGGGCTCCACAGTCCATAAAAAGTAAGTGATGTCGTAAGAGTGTTATTATATCCAGGCTCTGCTCACTGATGTATGCTCCTCCACACTCATGTATAAGGTCTAAGCTTCCAAGCGTGTGGTATTAGGTGGTTAAACTAAAACAGTGTTAATTTGTGGAAAAGTGTGATTCATATAGCCATGCAATAATCACTAACCCAAGACTAGAATTAAGGGGAAGTAGACAAAATGAGTTTTTTTCCCATGTATTGGCGGGATGACTTACTATCTCTTACTATCATGGGCTGAATTGTATCCTGCCAAAATTCATTATTGAAGCCCTAGCCCCAGTATATAATTGTATTTGGAGATACAGCCATTAAATAGGCAAAGTTAAAATGAGGTCACTGGGTTGGACCCTAATCCAATATGACTTGTGTCCTTAAAAGAAGAAGTTAGGACTCAGGCATACTCATAGAGGGAAGATGACACTGGGAGAAGTTGACCATCTGTAAGCTAAGGAGAAAGGCCTGGAACAGACCCTTTCATCATGGCTCAGAAGGGGCCAACTCCTCCAACAATATGATATTGGACTTCTAGTCTCCAGAATTATGAGAAAATAAATTTTTTTTCAGCCTCCCAGTCTGCAGTACTTTGTTATGGTATCCCTGGCCAATTAATATACTTACCCTCTAGGGTTTGGGATACCTCACACATTAATGGGAAGTAATAATTTATACTTATGTATCAGTAGGTCATTGCCACCACAATGATGTACACAAAATCGTACTCTAACTCAGTAGCATACAAGTTATTTTGATCCACGCTTCAGTGGGTCAGCTGGGCGGCTCAACTTTAGGTTATGGGGTGACTGAGAAAGCTTTCTTTATTCTGGGGGTTAAACTGAAGGGATGAGGACTGTGGGGAATGTTCTTCTCATGGCAATGAAAGAAGTGCAAGATAAGTCCAAGCATACAAGCATATTTAAAATCTGTTCTCAGAGGATCCCTGGGTGGCTCAGTGGTTTGGCACCTGCCTCTGGCCCAGGGTGTGATCCTGGAGTCCCAGGATCTAGTCCCACATTGGGCTCCCTGCATGGAGCCTGCTTCTCCCTCTGCCTGTGTCTCTGCCTCTCTCTCTGGTGTCTCTCATGAATAAATAAATAAAATCTTAAAATAAATAAATAAATAAATAAATAAATAAATAAATAAATAAATAAAATCTGCTCTTGGGACTGCTGGGTGGCTCAGTGGTTGGGCATCTACCTTCACCTCAGATTGTGGTCCTAGGGTCCCAGGATTGAGTCTCACACCTGGCTTCCCACATGGAGCCTGCCTCTCCTTCTGCCTGTGTCCCTGCCTCTCTCTCTGGTGTCTCTCATGAATAAATAAATAAAATTTTTAAAAAATATTAAAAAAAAATAAAAAATAAAATCTGCTCTCAAATATCTCCTGTGATATTCCATTGACTAAATCAAGTCATATGACCAAGCTCAGTTTCAGTAGATGGGGAGGGAAATATACTCTGAGCATCATGAAGCTAAGGCAATTATGTAAATATATAAATATGTAAGAGAATGAAGGGTTGGAGACAATAATTAAATTTAAATCATTTGTTATGTAGAGGCAAGAGGCTGGACATGATAACTTTTATGGTCATTCCTCTATAGGGTATATGGTTTAATGACACTTACTTAGAGTCTAATTTAATTGAAAGTTTACTATGCACTAGATCCTCATCTAAAATCTTTACAAGGGTAAGTTTATCCAGTTAAACCACACAAATATATAATTTATTATGAACAATACCCTGCATGACCTGATCAAATGTGAGGTAATGATTTGTGGTATAACACATCAGATGGTGATTTACCATTTGCAGACATTTCAAATTCAGTCCCCAGATTCAGAATAAGGTGGGTAGGCATTCCACAGTACACAAAGCATCCACAAACTGGCCAATTCATTGGCAAATGTCATCATGCTTGTTTTGACCTTTCTCTTAACTCAAACTATAGGATCCAAACAAACACACAGTTGAGGTCTTGCCTCGAAATGGGCATTTGACTCACCTATCAAGGTGTATCAGAAATAAGTTTCAGAAGATATTGCCGCAGCTAAGTCTATATGTAAACTCTGTGCCTTGTGACTCCAAAGCAGTGGTGCTCATGGTGGGAAAACATGGAAGATTGGAATGGCCCCTTTTAATACTGTCCCATAGCTACTGATATCTATATTCTGCTTTCTCCTGGTTCAGGGAAGTGTCTAATTTTTGCACGGTAAATATAGGCCAACCCATGCTAAATAGTCTTTATAAAGGAATTGAGGTTCAGGGATGTCATTTCATGATTATTACAATTGGTTCCCATGACCCACAATTCAGAGCCTATTACTTTAGGGAAGATGTGAAATCATTGCTAAATCTTAGCTTTGAGGACATAGGAGAATGGGAATGATTGCTATTTTTCCCTCTTCTCTAGAAACCCCTTGAATCCCATTAAGGGACAAGTTCAGCTATTATAATAGAAAACTACATGAAAGGGCCTTTTCTAGAATCACAGATGTCAGAGCTTTGAGGATGTATGGCATCAAGATGACTATATATTTTGTGGCCTGTAGATTAGATAACAAGTGGATAAATCAGGAATCTTGTATAAGAAATGTGTTTGCAACATCCAAGCCTGTTCTTAGATACTGATTAATAATGGTTTTTCTAACCAAATAATACCAAAGCCTGTTACTAATATTGATCACAGGGCACTTGTAAATTTCCAACCCCATGTATGCCTCTTGCCTATATTTGATCCCTCTGAAAAATAAGGTGGATTTCCCCCCCATGCAATAGAAATAAATAGGGCCCCAGTAACTGATGACATTTGCCATAGATCAAATAACAATTTGGACCTGGAGAGGAATGACTGGAGCCTTCACCTTTGTAACAATCATTGAGATCTGAGGAGAGACAAGCGCTACCCCACAGTCCTTTGCACATGTTGACTCACTCCAGTTTGGGTGTAAAATTTAGAAAGACAATGTGTAAAATGGTCCCTGGGCCTTGGTGAGATTTCTCAAAGGCAGTGTGAAGTCCACGTGAGCAGTGCATACGGTTTGGATGAGAATAACCATCAGTGTTCCACAGTATGTGCTCGCTCCAACATCCAGATTCTTATTTGGTCTCCCAATTTGGGACAGTTTGACATCCTAACCAAAGGTAGTTTAGTCACCTTGGTAAATGACTTCACGTAGACTATTCTTATAGGATGTAGTTCTATCCAAGCAAAGAAAACAAACCTGAACAAAAACAATGCTTGGAGGAGCAGGTGTTCTAGCCGTTGGAGAGAAGTCATTAGCGTGACGTTACTCAATCACTTTGTTTCTCTTATAATAATATATTATTTATTAGAAGCATTGCTTTTTTTCTGTCTGTGTCACTTTTTATAAATTTCACATCTAACATTTTTCCCCTTTGGGTGTGCCACAACAGAAGCAAGTCATGTTTGCAGAAGGTGAGCCAGAGAAATTTTAATCCTGTTTTGACTAAAGCTCTCTCCTAAGCTCCTTTAGAAACCAATATAACATTTAGCAAGACGCTGCTGATACTTTTTTGTCAAATCCAAAATGTTGCATTTCAGCACTTAGAGAAAATTAAAAACAAAACAAAACAAAAAAAACCTATTTCTCGTGTCCCTTCCTTGAAAAGCATGAAAGGAAGAGTATCTGCATTAAATGATTCCATGAACACTTAAATAAGCAGACCAGACACAGATATTCATGGTCAGTGCATTTGCTTGCAGTGTGGAAAGAGCAGTGAGACAGCGGAATGCTTTCCCCTCATCATACTAGTTGAGAGTTAAAGGGATTCCATTTTCTAGGTATCTTATTTAGTAAAACTAAACAAAGTCTTCCGGATTTAGAGCCTTTAAGTGAAGACAATAGAGTGTGCTAAGTAGCCAGCTAATATTCTGCTAAAAACCCGACAACCCTCAGGGAGGCCTCATAGAGTGTCTATTATTGGATTGTGAGTCTCATCCGACATGTTTTTGATTTGGATAACTCCAATTCTACCCCCATTCCCTCGCCATTTCAAGCAGCACTATCACAGTTCAGGCAATCAACAGAGACCTGGAGGAAGAGAACATTAGATCTGCTCTTGGGAACGCAGGGGAGACAGCATGTTAAAACTGGGGCATTTGCCTCAAAATTGGGGCATGTGGTGCTCTTACAGGGAAGACTCTCCTCAGAAACTTCCTGTCATTCCCTCGAGACTGTATCAAGTTAGCTTGGATGTGACACTATGAAAATGCTACAGATGCAGCAGGAGAAATCATTTCTTTTCCTAAGATGATTATCGCCAACAAAGAACTTGTGCCAAAAATAAGTAAACTTACCTGATGCATTTAATAGGCACTCATTGGTGGAAGGAGAGGGAAGGTGAAACTTGGAAAATTTGTACTTCCTGCGTGTTCATCTTCTGTAGTCTGGCTTGGGTGAGTAGGGGTCACATAGAAAGGAAAGTAGGCCAAAATGAGAGGCAGACAATAAAAAGGAACTTTTTTTTTTTTTATCAGGAAGTTTGCCCATATTATTGATAGTGTCATTGTTAGGATCTAGTGTTTCCACTAGGAACTTCAAATATGCAAATAAAAAAGTGGTCGTGAACATAGTCACTTCACAATTAGCCACGTTGATGGAAGACAAACATACGGTGGGGACTTGGGGAAGTGGAGAGAACACATGCACTTAGGTAGACAACTTTTCATTACCTTAGGTTCCTATTGACATTAATGATGTTTCACAAGGGCTCGGAATGTAGGGATGAGGCTGAATAAAAATGAACATGTAAAATCTAGCAGTGAGTGTGTAGGAGGGCCATCCAAGGCCAGTGTCATCCCTGACGCTTCCGCTACAGTTAGCAAATGTTTACTATCCCCTCATAATGTGCCAGGCAAAGCTCTAAGTCCCCTCTGTGATAAGTTATTTAAATCCCCACAACAATGGCAATTGTTATTTCCATTCTACAGAAAGTGGTATTTACCTGTGTACCCCTTGATTTGAAGTACGTCTCCTTGAAGTATTGGGACATTCCCTTCTTGAATCTCCATCTCTCGTTCTGAAACTTTTGGTGAGAACTGTGCAGAACTCATCCTATAAAAAAAATAATTGTTCTGTTTCACCGAAGATCCTACTTTATAACTATGTCTAAATATCATTTGTCTTCTAGAAAACACCATAAAGAGAAGAGCCCAAGGATGTGAGAGAAGGCTTGGGACATGATGATGGTGAAATAGCTCTCCTGGGGAAATGAAGGGATGCTCTCACCCCGGATTCACCCGAATGGGTGGCATCCAGTGAAAGGGACCAGAGAGGATGGTGTTTGTGAAATGTACACGTGACCTTTCCAGCCCTGATGCCCCTGTAGATGTTTTCCCAGCCCCCTTTACACTACCCACACAGCATGATGTGCTTGGGCAGGCCTTTTGCCTCATTTTTAAACCTCGAAGATGGAATTAAGAAGGTGGTACGAACAGAATGAATGGAAGCAAACGAAATGCAAAAAGAAGCATTTATTCAACCTCAGGAAGATAGACAAATAGGTCTTTCTTAAGTTGGTATAGAACTATTGGATCATTCCTTATAGAATTGTTCCTTCTTAATTTTAGTAAATATTTCGATTTGGGGGAAATACCTTCCCTCGCTAATAAGATATAAAATGAGTACACTTCACATATTTGCAGCTCTTTCTCTAGAATTTCATGCTAATTTTGCCTCTCTCCCTCCTCTTGGTATTTCTCTCTGTGCAAGTCATTCCTATATGTTTCTTGCAATGTGTTTTGCACCAAGAGAACATAGCAGAGCGTCAAAGCTAAGCAGAACAGATCAAGGCAGAGCTTCACCTTTCTCCGTGAAGTGCTTCCAGACTTCTTCAGATGTAAAGCTCTTGAAGGCAGGAAACATGTCTATTGTATCTTTGTTGGTATCTGGCACATACTAGGTACACAGTAAATTATCTGACGGTATCAATTAATGAGCAAACAAGAATGGAAGAAGAAAGTAGATGTTTTTATAAGGCTCTCGAAGAAGAGTTATAGAACATTTTGGAAATGGGCCCACTTTGTTTCCAAAGGAAATTTTACTTTCAAATTAAAAAAAAAAAAAGTTTACCCAAATGAGATTTTGGGGGATTTCATGTGATTAACTCTTTACATTATCTTGTAGTAATTATACAGAAATCTCTATTTATGTAAACATGGTGAATGCATCATAACACTAGAATAAGTGTACAAATACTGCATGTCAAATTAGGTTATAATCACTTTCAAGGGACGTGATTTCCTAGTTAAACAGATTCGTTTACATCTTGCGAAATAAAAAATAAGTGAAAATAACTATATAAAATCAGGCTTACAGCTGGACAGATCTTCTTGGCAATGGTCCAGGCACTGAGCGGGGAAAGCCCTCCAGCTGAGGGCTGCTCAGGATGCCCAAGATGACTGCAGGCTCGGCCTGGAGAGGGGCCTTTGCCTGCTGTCCTGACTTCTCTCGGTCCCTGGCTGTCTGTGGGGAGATGGGCTTGTCTTCACATTTTGACTGAGACGCTCCGCCGTGAGGGGTTTGTGGAGGGTTGGGGGGGAGATTGGAACCTTGCTCGGTAGAGGAGAAAACAAAGCCAGTTCAATACTCCACCCTTAGGTAAAAAGCATAGTAGGATAAGTCAGGGATCCTCTAACTGGAAAGCAAATAGTTGAAGTAGCATTGGAATCCCGGGAGCTCAGAGTCCGAGTTTGGGAACCACCGACCATTTGGTCCAACGCTCGTAACACAGATGAGGAAACCGGCTGCAAGGCGAGAAGTGGTCTGAGATGAAGACCCGTAACCTTCCTTCCAGACCTGGTGCTTCTCTGTGGAAAAACCAGAGCTCACCCTGTCAAGGGACTTTTTAAAAAGCTGTTCATGTTGATGCATATTTTTTTAAAAAAATACCTTCTGCATCACCCTGACTCAGCCGACACCGCCTGCGATGTCCCCTGGCTCGGTGACAGAGGGCCGTCCAGTGACCCCAGCTGGGCGCAGCGGGGCATGTGGCGCTGGACTCTGGGCCAACCGGACACAGTTGGCCTTTCACGAAGCTTCAGTAAACAGGGGGCTTTGGGTTATCTTTTCTCCGTGTCCCCATCATATTCATCTGCTACTTATTTTCGTGAATTACAAGAAGTTACCAAAGCAGTGATTTTTTTTTTCTTTTAACCCATGAATTCTGACTTGGGGGTAATTCCACATTTCTGCTACTGAATACTTTCCTGTTGTTGGTGCTTAATTGATACTCCTGTTTGTTTAAAATATAATTGTTGAGCACTCGTTCTATGCCATGCTGCGTGTACATTAGCTGCTTCTTGTGTTCCGTTGGTTGAATTGTCCTGAGCAGGGCTTGGCAAAAGATGGCCTGTGAGCCAAATCTGGCCCACTGCCTGTTTTTGTAAATAAAATTTTATTGGAACACAGTCATACTCATTTGTTCGCATATTGTCCATGGCTGTTTCTGCACGACAGCAGCAGTGCTGAGTAGCTGGGCTAGAGACTACATGGCCCATAAAGACTAAAATATTTGCAATTTGGCCCTTGACAGAAAATTTTGCCAACCGTGGTCTTGAGTGTGAACGCTCGATGATCTAGCTGGCTCGATAAGAGAGCCAAATAAAATAGATGACACTAAATTAGCCACCCCGAGCACTACTCACTCACTCTCAAGTGTTTGTGGCCACGAGTCATACCGTGGCACGGAACAATGAGGAGAGTACAGGCAAAACAGTCTTCTGAGAAACACAAGCCTTCTCCAGATTCATTTAAATCATTTTCAAACCCCGTTCCTGGAACCATCCCTAATCTGTACTAATACTACAAACTTGTAGCTTTTGCATTACGAATTTATTGTTATTTCTTTTACCTCCTTTTTTTTCAGGGAAAAGGTAATTAGGCTATAAACAGAGGCCTGACAACTAATTTCAGTCAAGGCAAAATTAATACAAAGCAAGCAGATAATTTTAGTCACGTGAAATTAAAATAGATATTTTTTAATGACATTCTGAAAAAAAAAAAATCCAAGTCTATTTTTTTTGCCCTTTGTTTTCCCCTTACTTACCCTGTTCTCATGTAATCCCGACTTGTGTAGGTAGTGACATGTGCTAATTTAGGTGAAGCGCCAGCCCACGGCTACAGCCGTCCCCACTATTGATCTTCGCGTGGAGGCCTGCTTCTTCTGCTTCTTCTCTCGGCTTTTCAGGGATTTCTGTACGCCGCAAAGACAGCAAGCACATCAGAGGGAAAGGTAGGCACTGCCCACCCCTTAAATTGCCAAATTTTCGTTGACATTAATAAGAGCCCGTTCGCTAAATCTATTTTAGAACTTCAAAAATTTAAAGGGTCGTGGCACCAGTAGGTGTGTGTGTATTTCCGGGGGGACACACCGACACTGCTCGGTCCTGTCACTCCAAGAACGTGCTAAATGTGCATCTCAATGTCAGCAGCACCTTGAGATGCTCGCTCCAGAATTATCACCTGCCTTCGGAAAACCATAACCCTAAAAATATTGATTGGTTAAAAGGCAGGATCTGAAGGAATGAGCCAGTGTCTCTGTGAATTATCCTAATCAAATAAGGATAGTATTAACCTAGATACTCACTGATCTGCCAGTATTTGGTTTGAAATGTAGGCATCTCAACTGAAGTTATGTGTTTCATTCTTTTGAATATTTCTCCCAGACATTTAAATACATTACCACTAAGCCAGAACCAAGAAAAGCATAAAAAGCATTTTAGGGAATAAATTCAGCAAGTTTCCATTTGTACCAGATAGTAAAATTGTTGACATGCATTATGAGGCGTGTGTATTTTTCCGCCTGTCAGGTGCGGGGCACGTGCTCAGGCCGGGCTGTCGGGGCTGCGAGGGGTCTGCGGAAGGTCCCGGGCCGCTCAGGGCGCGGGGCTTCCTAATGAAGAGAGAATTTCCGAGTCACCTGGCAGAGCTACTTAGGCAAGTCAGAAGAAAAGCTTATTTCATTAATTATGCTATAAATGTAACTTCAGCGAAGGGCGGCCAGCTAAATACAAGACGAGGGCTGGTGGGGATGCTCTCCGCTCAAGTGTGGCGCCGAGCGCAATTTTATTTAGAGGCACTTCCATTACTAAGGAGGCTATGAGTTGATCGACTGTGTCTTCGAATTAACTACAGCGGTGGAAACACAAATTGCAAACCAGCGTGAAGTCACAAAGGGAAGGAGGAAGGAGAAGTGAAGGCGGGGACCCAGCGTGCGCGTCGCGGGCCTGTTCCGAGACAGGTGCGGGCCCCGCTGCCCCGAGGCCGACGGCCTGGTCCCCGCCGGCACCTGCGGGTGGCCCGATGGTTTCCCGGGCACCTGCGGGCGGCCCGATGGCCCCGGGCACCTGAGAGCGGCCCGATGGCTCCCGGGCACCTGAGAGCGGCCCGATGGCTCCCGGGCACCTGCAGGCGGCCCGATGGCTCCCGGGCACCTGCAGGCGGCCCGATGGCTCCCGGGCACCTGCGGGCGGCCTGATGGCTCCCCAGGCACTGGGCACCTGAGAGCGGCCCGATGGTTTCCCGGGCACCCATGGGCGGCCCGATGGCTCCCCGGGCACTGGGCACCTGCAGGTGGCCCGATGGCTCCCCGGGCACCCATGGGCGGCCCGATGGTTCCCGGGGCGCGGGCCCGGGTGGTTTCAGAGGAGCCCAGGTGTTTGCTGGAGGCAAACACTGGCGTCCCGCCTGCTGTGCTCCGACGCTAGGATGAAAGAGCGTCGGTGGGGGAAGGGGGCCTGCCTGGGAGCGGCTCCGCCACGAGCTGCTCAAGCTGCTCGTAGGGCCCCTGAGGAAGGTTCGGTGGAGCCCGGGATGCAGCGAGGCCAGCGGGCGGGGGCGGAGCCTGCGGGGCCCCTGGGTCCCGCCCCGCCCAGATCCGCCGCCCCCCGTAGTGCGCCCCTGGTCCCCCCCCCCCCCAGCTCCGCTGGGTCCCACCCCGACCCCCCCCCCCCGCGGCGCCCCTGGGTCCCACTCCCCGCCCTGACCCTCCCCTCGATGATGCTCCGCTGGGTCCCGCCTCGCCCCGACCCCCACGGCGCCCCTGGGTCCCTCCTGTCCCCTCCCCTCCCCTCCCGCGGCGCCCCTGGGTCCCGCCCCGCCCAGATCCGCCCCCCCCCGTGGTGTGCCCCTGGTCCCCCCCATGCTCCGCTGGGTCCCCCCCTGCCCTGACCCCCCCCGCGGCGCCCCCCTGCGTCCTCGCGATGGAGAGGCGGGGCGCACGGCAGCAGCCAGCTGCAATCCTCCTGGAGAGTCACGGTTCATTTGTCCTCTTGTCCTGATGCCTTGGCTGAGTTTTCTCCAGATTCGGGGCTCAGGATTATAGTTCGGTTCCCCCACAAACGGCCGGGATGCCGTTTCCTCGTGAAAACCCCAAATCACAATCTATGGAGGCGTCATTCTGTGCCCCGTCCCCTGCAGCGCCGCGTTGCCCCGGGTGGGGAGCCGCGCTTGGGGCCGCAGCCACCCACCCCGTTAGGCCCTGACCCGGGGTAGCTCCCCGCCCCCGCGGTTGGCAGAGTGATCCTGCAGCTGTGAGCCCTCCTGCCCTCGGAAGATACCCCAGGGCAGACTGTTCCCCACAGTGTGACATCTTTGGAAACCCTGTTTCTCACTGGCTTTTGGGCTCTCCAGCTCCTAACTCCAAGTCAAGCCACTTGAAAACCCTAAGGCACGTGCGCGATGCTGGAGCAGCGGTGCTGGAGCAGCGGTGCGCAGGCTGCCTGGGCCTCACCGGGCCTCACCGGGCAACCGCGCGTCCTCCCACCACCGGCTGCGGGGATGTTAGGGCAGCAGCTCGCCAGGGGCCTGACTGCCGTGTTTACACCGCGGGAATCGTCTACCACCACCAGACACTTGGTTAGTCACACTCCCAAGAGAGCTGCTTGTCAACCATCTACCAGCACATGGCTGGTTAGAAATCTGGGCACTTGGCAAAAAAACTCTGCAAAACCCCAACCAAATCCCGATTTCATGCCACTTGGAGTATGTCCCGATGCGCTTGGTTTGTTAAGACACTAAATTTCTTTGCAGAAACTTTAAATATATCCTTTCACAGCCTTTTGAAACTACAGGTAGGGGACCCTCAACGTGTCTCCTCGGAGAGGGAGAGTGAGGTCTGGGAACAAAATTAGCTACTTGTTTAAGGCTATGGATGTTTGTGAACATGCAAGTGTGCTTTAAATTACACATAATTTTAAACAACTGTGTAAAAAGAGTTTTAAAAGTTTAATGGTGCTGAACCACGAAGAGGAATTAAAAATTGAAAAGGAAATACAAAGCTATACCTTGTTTTTCTGCTCGAAAAAATAAGTTTCCTTCTCATTTGCAATTAAGATGGACGAATTTGCATAAAATGTGTAAAATTAGAGATAATTGAACTACAGTAGCTATAAAATGGCTTTTCCACTTAAAAAATAAATCAGATGTCCACTAAAAGGGTGTAAGAGCCATGTCCCCCCCCCCCCCCCGCCGCCCCCCCGGCTTTGCCTCCCTCTCACATTCGGGTCTCTGGTATTTTTCACACTTTTATAGCTGATTTTTATTGCCAAACAATCCTTGGAGTTTGTGGCAGCTCTGAGACAGCAGCTGGCCCAGGCAGGCCTGTTAACTCTGGCACGTTAAGGACCCTTCAGAAGATTTCAAATCCAGCCTCAGCACCCAGGTCAGTAGATCAAATCCAGGGAGACCTTAGGGAGGCTGCACGTGGGGGCTGGAGGAAGAGGGAACATGGGGGAAAGGAAGACAAGAAGAGCCAAAGCACAGAAATGCCTTTAAACTATACATCAATAGCGGTTTTTGTTTCCCTGCACCAGGGCCTCCCCCGGGAACCTCGAGTTTAAAAGGGCCAGTCTGGAAGAGAGTGCACCAGTGATCAAAGTGGCCGCAGATGGTGTCCCCAGACTGATGTCGGTGTCCCACTGAAGGAGACTTTCTTCCCGGGGTGAGGTACAGCCTCCATCACTCGGAAGGTAAGCGGAGGCCAGCCCTGAGCAACCTCATGAAGCCCGGGCTCGGCCTCTTCCTCGTGGCCCATGGCTTGGGCCCAGGGGTGGGCTTTGCCCCTCCCGCATGGGGGCCCAGGCCTGTGGTGACGGCACCCAACAACCATGTACCGTTTGCTGTTACCCAAGATGTTCAGGACATTGGGTATGGACAGGTGTTCTAGCCACTTGCCTCAGCGGCCCTCCTGCTCCGAGCCACAAGCCCTCCAAGGGCAGGGACCATCTTATCTTGTAAGCACAGCCTTGGCGGGGGGAGGGTGAATTTCGCAGCTAAAATGTGGGATTGGATGTTGAATCCTCAGAAATGTGACAAAGCTCTCACGGCTATATAAATGGAAAAATGAAACTCCAATAAAAAAAATATAAAAAAACCAAACAACCCAAAAAACACTACCACCACCATCCATTTCCAGAAAAAAAAAAAAGGAAAAATGCTAGCTATAGTGCTCTGTCTTCTGCTATGGAGTAAAAAAAATCACAGTTGGTTTTTTTTTTTTGTTTGTTTGTTTTGTTTTTTTGTTTTAAATCATGATAATAAGTAAAAACAAAGATGAGTGGTCTCTCCGAGCACAGTGAGATGTCTCCTACTAAGCCGTTTTGCCCGTGACCCCGCACCATCTGCTCATGCCATGCCTGTGTGGTATGCGGTGGATCCCAGAGCGTCGAGGAGGTATGTAAAAAAAAATGTTTGTTGATTTGATTTGACAACCTTTATTCTCAGGAACCCAGAGCCTTCTCGGTCAGCTCTGTCCGGAGAGGCCCTTCCCAGCACCACTCTCTGCTGCTAATGTTCCTACTCAGTCTAAGTCACATCTCTTTAAAATAAATACCAGAAAAGATCCTGCAGTTCCCTTAACTCGTCCCCTCTCTTTGGAAGTTATCGCCTGATTTGATAATAGGGAATTGGGTTACCGATTTAGTGTGGGACCCCTGCCCAGGAGTTTGTTTGCCTTCAGTTTGGGGCATCCTGGGGATGACACGTTGACTCACGGTAGCACTTTTGCTGGCATCGGAGACACCACAGAGGCCGGTGGGGAGTATTAGCAGCAGGACACGAATATTCTGAACCCCAACAAAACTGCACTACCCAGAGAGCTGTCTTCTCCATTTTTCCTTCAAGCTAGCTTGGAGGGGCTCCCCCTTGGCCATGGGTGTGTCCATTTCACTTACCCTCTGGCATGTCCACTTCCCAGAAAGAATCAACATAGACGTAAAATTATTTTTATACATTCTGGTTTCCATGTGAAGGCGTGTGGCTAAAAACGGATTCATATTGAATAACGCATGGCACGTAAGCCATCTAATGTGAATGCTGCACCATCAGTCTTTATATGGCCTTTATATGCACTAGCACACCAGGATGAAGAAGGGCTGGAGGTGTTCTTGAGGCCGCACCTTGAAGAATGAGGAACGCAGAGGGGCCTCTCAGGCCAGAGAGGGTGATGTCCGAACCTGGTCATTGGTGGCCGAGGGTTGCGAGGGCTGGACTACACACCACCGTTCCCTTCTTTGTGCCTGTTGACACCTCCCACGACTTCAGAATCTTGCTCAACGCAGTGTCCCAAGAGCAGCTAATTGGGGTTGGCCAGAGCGACCATGCTCCTTTGGCACTCTGGATATTTAGCATAGAAAAGTATGGTGAAAAAAAATAAAAATAAATACAAATAAATAAAAGTATGGTGAATAATGCTGGGGGTAGGATGTGCAAGTTTCTGGATTATTTTTTCTTCTAGTTGATGAGTACAATCACTTCCAAACCTCGGGAAAGACTTGGGCTTTGCGGACACTGAGTTTTGTTATCTTCTTCCTTTTACTCCACCAGCAGCTTTTCAGCCTGTTCACGTGGGTATGTAGGAACACAAAACTAGTTTTCATGCAAAGCCAGAAAAGTCAAAAAGAAAAAAAAAGAAAGAAAGAAAGAAAGAAAACAAAAGTAAGATACGTACCACATGATCTTCAGAGTTTTTGCCAGTGGGTCGCAGAGTTGGATCACCATTGTCTAGCTCTCTACCGTCAAAGAATGTCCTTCATGAGCCCATTCGATGACTGGGACTCCAAAGACAGGGCACTACACTGCTTGAGGTCACTGAAGGGCATCATGGCACCTTTGGGGCCACTTGACCATCATCTTTGCATTCACCCTGTCCTTGTGTAATTACTGAATGTCCCTTCCCTCCCCATGGGAAATGAGCCCTTAGCGTCTTCTTTCCAGCTAGGAAACTTCCATCTTCTTGGAGGTAATATAAATTCTACTCAACGTAAGTTCTACAATTACTCAGGAGTCTTTTGTGTAATATGGAAACTTCAAGCAGGGGGCCCGGAGCATTTTCTTTCATCGGCCTGATCCTAATGTTCCCGGAGCACTAAAAAGAAATCTCCTTGGCTCTTCTCCTGTCCAGCGCTCCACTTGCTCTGAAGCACGTTCAAAAGCCAGCCCTGTGGTCGGAAGATGCCTCCTCCGCTGATGTCATTGGACCAGCACTGCCACTTCCCCACACTCGCGCTACTCCACGGTACTGCAGAGCAGACTACTGTTGTGCAGACCTTCCTTATTGCGTAAATGGCTACATTATCACTGTGTACACATTAGGACGGGCAAATGGGCCCCTTAAGGCAAATAAGGGTTCAAACAACCCAGACAAGGTAGCCCAACTGAATTGAGGATTCACCCTTGTTACAACCTTATTGCTTTATGGCACATGAACTAGTGGAAGGGACAGACTGTTGCAAGTGTGTTTCTACTCATCCTGCTGGCAAATCACAGCTTTATTACAGTAATGAGCCTGACCATATTTCTGTGCTTATGCATATTAGGCACCAAATGTATTTTCTGGCCTGCCAGCCTGTGGTAGTAACTAACACGAGCAATTTGTCCTGGGTTACAGTGTGTGTGCATGCATTAGGTATGAGCATGTTAGTTGCTTTGGGTGATAAAATGCTACATGTTTCATCATGCGTATTTTTATATGCACAACTTAACTGTATGCAAAATAGCTTGGCAATTAACCAACCCAACTTATTAGTTTACTACAAGATTATTGCATAAATATGTGAATTGGGGATAACCACAATTTCGAGTTAGCAATATTAAAAATTTCATGGGGTTATTAAGTATCTAAAGAAAAATGAGGTCTTCTTTTTTTTCCCTCTATGGTATAAGTGTTAAGGTTCTTAAAAAAAAAAAAATGTCTTCAGGGACACCTGGGTGGCTCAGTGGTTGAGAGTGTCTGCCTTTGGCTCAAGGGCGTGATCCCGGCATCCCGGGATCGAGTCCCACGTCGGGCACCCTGGCTGGAGCCTGCTTCTCCCTCTGCCTCTCTCTGTGTGTCTCTCATGAATAAATAAATAAAATCTTTTTTTTTTTTTTTACAAAGTGCTAATTCTCTTCTCAGGTGCATTTCCATAGATAACCCTGAGCGACACCCTAACTTTTTGGACGCTGTGGGATCTGAGATCCTGAATCCCCCTATACTCCTCGTGAGCTGACATTTGGCCTCTGGCCCCATCAGCTCTCGGGTAAAGGGGAATGGTCATTATTGTAATTTCTTCCCCAGGATCATCTTTTCTGTATGCCAGTTGTTGGGTCCATGATTATTAAAAAGTGACATGAGCATAATTCAGCTCAGCCGCTAAAAACTGTGTATATTTTCCGTGGAGCGTGGGGATGGCAGGGCTCGGGGCTGTTGGCTGGGGGGCCCGTGGGGGCAGGACCGACCCCGGAGCACACACCCGCGGAGCCACGTCCCCCTGAACTCACAAGCAAAAGCCAACGGTCTCTCCGCCCTGCTGCAAAACAAACAATCGGACAAAAACATGAGTACGGAATATGGGATTGGTGCAAAATTAGAGGGTTGGCTGGCCGAGGGCACTGCTCCTGCCGCTGCTTGTGCACACGTCGTGTGCTGCGCGGTGTCACAGGATGGCTCTCTTCCTCCACTCGGGTTGGATTTATGTAAATGACCGCACGGGACAGGTGCCTTTATTTAGTTGCTACTAAAGCCGGAATCGTGTTGTACAAGAGCTGATAACATGAAATAACATGAAATCAGTGGGCTTATCCCTTCTGAAGCTTGTTTTACGGTACTGGTATTTCTCCCTAGCAAATCCTGCTGCGTTTTTAAGTAATACGATAAAACAACATAAATGTCTTTGTGGCTAAAACTGATTGTTTCAGAAGGACCAGGGCTGTTTTATTCTTGTCTTTCATCTCCTCTGCACTGAATTTTTGAACACATGACCAGCTCCCTGGCCCTTGTGTGTGCAATAGGCTATTTGCGTGTGGATCCCCACAATTATTCAGGCACCAAAGGGAGGGAGGGTGGGAGGGAACCCCATGCTGACAATAGCAACACCCCCAAATAAATAGAAAACCAAGACCGAAATGTGCCTTTTGCAGTCCTGTCACAGATTAATATGGCTCATGATAGATACTTAGTTCTCTGACAGTTTCCCCTGCACCTTCGCTGGGAAGTTGATAGAAATTACTCCAGCTGAATGCTTAAAGCAGATGTTATCCCATTAATTAGCTCTGGACCCGGGTACACTCGAGACTTTCCCATTTTCAGGCCGAAAGGAATTGGTCCCAGTGAGCTTGCTCTATATCCACATTTAGTATCATCTCATAAACAGCAGTGAAAACACAGCAGGCCCTTGATGAAGACACATTAGCTTATTTCTAATTTAAAGTTATGTTGCTTAACCTTAATGTAATTGGTCACCGGTGGCCAACTGTTTGTATAGTGTGTTGATGACCAAAGAGATGTAATAAATTATAAAACTCTCTGCTTAAATGGAGGGGACGACTGTTTTGTTAAAAGCTTTGCATGTAATAATGGTAAAATAATTACACCTCAAGCCGAATAACTGTGAAGCTGTTAATACGAACAACAGAGTTGTTCTCAGGATAGCTCGGTTCGTCCCCACTTAAAGCGAGCCCGTGAGCCTGGCTCTTGTATTTAGCAAAAGAGTAACTTTGAAAGTTGAGTCTCACACTGATCAAAATAAATGGGTAAGTCATCCTGTTATCTTACTCGGGGATGATGGTGATGGGTAGTAGCGAGGTGGAGGGAATGAAAATAGCCCGTCGCTGTGGTTAACCGGGAGACAAAAAGCACAGACAATTCCCTTCTGTCCATCGGTTTGTAGTCACTGCCAGGCTCGACTTGATTAGCTGGTGGAGTAACCGGGATAATAATCAGATATGAAAGTAATTGACACAACTTTAATGTTTAATAATGAACAGCATGCCAGGGGCAAAATAGAGGGAAACTGTCTTCTTTTCTGAGAACAGGTTCTGACTTAAAATTTCGTAGGCCAAATCTAGAGAGCGATGCCTTGAGGTTTGGGAACTACGGTTCTAGGATTATAATCAGAGCTATAAATGTGGCTAACGTGAAATCACACGAGTAACAATACCCAATCTATCAGGGGTAACGATACTCTTTCCATAGGTTTTCTGTGTCACTGTTGAAAATCTAAGCCCCCTCTCTCCCCGTTAAAGGCTCGTGACTCTAGTTGGAAGTGCAAAAGTGGAATAAGCACAGTGGCGCTTCTGTCTGGATGCTCTTTTTTCCTGTCCTGGTTAGATTGTGTCAACTAGCTTCGCTGTAACAAGTCCGAAAAGTTTCTGCTTTTCTCAAAAGACAGTCCTTTTCTCTAAATATTTGCATTGTGAATTTGGATCACCTCCAAAGGGTGCTCGCCCCACAATAGAGAAACAGCATTTCTCTCCCTTCTCACATTACATTTCTAAGAAAGACCTTCCAATAATTTAAACTATTTACAGTACCTCCAGGTCATTATTTCCTCCTCTCCCCGCCCCCCCCCCCCCTTCACTGGAATACCCTGGGACACTATTTAAGGCTGACTTTCTGAGTTACCCCACAGGATCAGTTTACAAAATGAGACTTCACCATGTGAAAGTCATTATTTTGTTTAACACAACTTGCAATGTTCAGGGATTCTTTTTCCTTTCTTTTCTTTTTTTTTAATTTGCCACTTTCACACAAACACTGTCGTGACTGGTAGTGTCAGTTCTGAAAACCCCACAGCTCATATGTATCCCTTCAGGGCCGATCTATCAGTATTATTTGGGGCTAATTCATAAAATCAAAGATACTGATGAGAAAACAAGAGGAGAATTAATTTCTCAAGGATTTTTTTTTCCTTTCTTCCAGGGCAGGGGTAGAAGGATTTTTTTAAAAAAGGAAAGGAAAAACTGCCTATGAAATGAACAATTCTGCATGATGACTAAGACCCTAACAGAGGCTTCTGAGCAATGAGAGGACAGTGGGCCATCCCACGAAGACCATGCTAATTGAAGCTGTAAAAGGGGGAGTCCCCGAGTTTGTACAGGAAACAGTTGTGCTCTGGAAATAAGTTCAGAGCTACCCCTCTTAATGGTAAAAATGACTCGGTTGCTGTTCCAACTAAAAATCAATGTGGCTCACAATTTTAATAAGGAACATGAATCTGAAAACGTGTTTAGTATCAGGTTATATAAACACACCCTAATGAGATACCATAAAATCCATCACATTAAAGG
This sequence comes from Vulpes vulpes, assembly GCF_048418805.1. NCBI lineage: Eukaryota > Metazoa > Chordata > Mammalia > Carnivora > Canidae > Vulpes > Vulpes vulpes. Next base: position 87,916,734 of record NC_132795.1, read on the forward strand.
CTGGTTTCCTGCAAGGTATATTAGCTAAAAATGCTCCATATATTAGGTCAGTATACAGCAGTACACATAATAAAGCAGCTCTGTCAAGATAAGATGCATGTTTTGCCCCTTAAAACTGTTATGTTTTGCACATTTTATAAGGTTCCTTGAATACATGAATAAGATAAGTTATTCCCATCTCTTTCTTAAGCAATCTCAGAAATGGCTATGACCTGAAATTGGAATTCTTGTAAACACCCATCCGAAGAAAATGTGTGCGGCTCTGTCTTAAAGAGACGGTACATGTTTAATTATCCCAACTTCTTCTAGCAGAATACTATTAACATGCACATTAGCATCATCTCATTGGTTCATCCTGCTGCTCCACCTTAGGGGCAGCAGTAGGAGCTAATCTTATTGCTCCCATGCGCATAATAATGAAATTTGGTCTTGTCTCAAGGCAGCGTTCTTTGGTCTAAAGTACAGCTGGAGACGTTCCTGTTCTGGAAATTTTCTGACCGATTCATTGCAAAAGATAAAGAAATAAAATAAAATATAGTCCCAAACAACGATGGTGAAATACATTGTTTTACCGTGGGTATCCAATATTAAGCAATTAAAGATACGGATGACTTCATGTGTGAATAAAGCCAGGAGCAGAAACTGAATTCCTAGATGCCTCTATTTGTATACATACCAAGGAGCACACCCCACATGTAAACTCCAGATAATCAGTGGATACCAGTGAAAGTTCTGGTCCTGAACGCTATCTTCGGCTGCGTATGGGTGGGTTACAAATAAACCCATCCCATAGAAAGAACCCTTTCCTCGGGTCCTTTTCATCCATTTTCCAAGAAACAATGACAAGATCTCATGGAATATATAATACCCTGGCCTTTTTGCATGCAATGTTGGAAAGCTCTAATAAGAGAAATATGCATACACCGCCTCGCACACACAAGAATACATGTGAATTCAAGGCTACTGAATTAAGGGAGGTTGTTCCAACATTTCCCCCACTGTCCATTATTTGTATTCAAGGTTTTTGAAATGACATTGTAATCTGATGATGCACCAGCCTATTATATTGTCTAGCAGGACAAATATCCTTGCGTTTTCTCTGTAGAACTAACACAATTTTTCCATGTCAGAGGTGCATAATATCCTGGCGGTCATAAGGAATGATGCTATTAATCCTCTTGGGCAATCTCCAGGTCTGATTATTAGGGAAATAAATTTGCATGCTGCATATGAGCTAGGTGAATCACCGAGAGCACAAATTATATTTCCTGACAGCAAGTTAGAGGATGGAGCCGTGTCGCTTTTTTATCTTTCCCCCCCTCTGAAAGCTATAGAATTTCAATTCATTACATGAGATTGGTTAGAATTCAAGTCTCTTTTTAAGTTGATATTAAGTTGAGTCTGTTATCTCTGTGAAGGCTGGTAGGTTCCCCAGAGTATCCACCTAATCACTACTTAAAAAAATCGAAACGTATAGTTAGTGTCATGATTTAGGTACCAGAGCTCCTTTATTTATCAGCACAGAGTGAGATAATTTCAATTTGAGCCTCCATAGCCCTCATGAATTTAACTGACTTGAAAGCTTTTCACCCCTGCTCCCTTCCTCCCTCCCCCTTTTGTTGCATATTGTAATAATAGTCATTCCGGGCACCTTCCTCGCTGCCATGCCAAGCATTGCACTAGGCTCCTTCCTCCGTCGTACAGACCCGATGCCCGCCAGCCAAGCTTGTGCACGCAGCCCCGACTTTTCTCTCCACATCTGACTGCCTCCTCTTTGCCAGCAGTACTGCCAGGCGGGTCTGCATTCAATATCCATGATGAATGTATTTTTATTATTTCCAGGGGTTGGCATCTCAGAAACCTTTTTGCATTATTAAATTTGAACAGAGAGAATGATAGCAAATAAGAGCATAATAAATTGCTTTATGTCCTAATGTATTAATTAAGCAGACATTTATTATAATGGTTGTTTTATAGACCCATTGTAAAAATGTATGATTGTGTGCTGATCCTCTTAGCCGGAGCCACGTATGGGAACCCGGGTGGATGGCTTGTGACGTTTGTCAGATTGGAAAGGGTTCACCGGGTCCAGTCTGCAAATTCACAGGGAAGCCGAAGAAGCTGGCTGAGGGGTGAGTTTGGTGAAATAGTGTCGCTAGCTTGCAACCAAGTCGGGAATCCTTTTCTTATTATTGTGGTTACGTATAAAAATAAAAAATACACACGGCGCACGCAGTAAAGGCCTTTTGTTGTGTAGTGCTTTCCAGTTTTTAAAATCCGTTTACAGATGAATGCACCGCAAGAAGATACACTAGATTATAGAGCCGTCCTTCAATTCAAAAATGTGTATTATTACCATTGCTTGAAACAGAAATACGTGTGCACTTCGGAATAATAAGAATAATGGCAAATCCAGGAGGCAGGCAATCTTGGAATATGGAAGAGCGGAGGATTTTAGGTTATGTTTATTTATTCAGAGCGAACCCAAAGCAGCACAGCTCAGAGGGCTCTCTCTTGGCCTTCTGATTACCTGAGCCACGGGTAATCGGCAGAAAAACAATTCTTTTGTGGGTTGGGTTAAGTGATTCATCTACCGTTTTTCCAAACAAATAAACAAATAAATAAAAACTTCTAGCAAGTTCTTCCATCACTTTGCTTGCCTGTGCAGTTGAAATCGTTGCGGTGCAATCGTTTGCAGAACAGAAATACCTGTGTGTCACAGGTGTGCTTCGCAGGCACGCGGCTTGTGACTCTGCACAGTCAGAAAATGTTCTCTACATGTAGGGACAGGAAGCACCAGTTGGCAGGCACTCAGGGGATGTCCACGGGGAGGGATACCGGGGTCTCCGGGGGCTGTTTCCTGCCCCTCATGTGGGGGCTACTTGGGGCTTCAAATAGTAGTGATTTTCAGCACTGTTTGCTTTAATTCCTGCCTCATCCTGGACACTGAGGCTGATAATTAGAGGTGATTTGTGATGAGCTCAGAAGAGGACATGAGGTTAGAAGCTAAAAACCCCTAAAACCAATTACTGCAAGTTAAGCAAACCAAACCCATTCCCAGAGCCCCCCTCCACTCCTCTTCGGGAATTCGGCACTTGGGCTGGCTGCAAAGCAGGCGTCGGAATGCCCAGGGAGGGGGGAGATGGAGAAGGGGTGAGGCGGGAACCCACTGCTCCCGGAGCAGGTGTGGGAGTCCTGGAGCCCCACCACTGGCCGACCTTGGAGAAGAACGGTAGGGGCCATGCAAGGGGCAACCACGAACTGGTAGCCAGACGACACACGATCCCGGAAAACGCCGGCCTCCCTCTGCGTGATGCGAAAACAGTCGCCCAATTCAGTGAAAATACATCAATTTGACAGGAATCTTTATATTTAGAAAGTGATAAAATCCGAGTAATCAGGGTTTGCTATACTCGGACCAGTTGTTCAGATATTAAGTATAGGTTACAGGAGGGAGGTCTCTTCCTTAACGGAGAGCATCCTGTTAGGGACCTAGTTTAGGTTGTTTTCCTTGGGGCCCACGCGGGCCCCCCTTACGTCAAGGGAAGGAGTGTAGCTTCATTTCAGATGTGAGCATGCTTGGGTCCAAGCCGTTCAGTCAATACCCAAGCTCAGAGCTAGTAGGTTGTAGAGCTTGCGTTCAAATATGACTCTGATGCCTAAAATCTTGTGTTTTTATTCCTGGGCCAATGTTTCCCCTAAAGAGAGAGAGAGAGAGAGAGAAAGAAAGGAGTAGAAGAACACCTAGGAAGAAGGAGAGAGAAAGAGAGAATTTGATTCACCTAAATGAAAGGGAGAGAGGGAGGTAAATTCGATCTAAAATATTCTTTAATTTATATATTTTTCTCCGCACTTCTGCTCCAAACTTGAGACTCAGTACTCTGTCTTTCCATCTACAGGAATCACATGTAAACCGTTTCTTTCTTTTTTTTTCATGTAAACCATTTCTTTTTTTTTTTTTTAAGATTTTATTAATTTATTCACGAGAGACAGAGAGAGGGAGAGAGAGAGAGAGAGAGGCAGACACACAGGCAGAGGGAGAAGCAGGCTCCATGCGGGGAGTCCGACCCAAGACTCGATCTGGGGTCTCCAGGATCACGTCCTGGGCGGAAGGCAGGTGCTAAACTGCTGAGCTACCCAGGCTCCCTGTAAACTGTTTCTCTTTGCTCTTGGGAATTAAAGGAAGGAGCTTCAGGTAGTAACATGACTTCTGGTCACTGCCTTTCTCAGAAGATTTCATCAGATCCAGGGTCTATGAAGCCACTTGTCCCTGGATTATACTGTTTGGACCCAGACAGGGTCAGGTGTAAATTAAATCTTGCTCTTTCCTATTATGTCTCTGAGAAAGCCATTCACCCTCTGTAAGTGTCCTATCATCATCATCATCATCATCATCATCATTGTTATGCTCCATAGGCTGAAACTGTAAAACCTCATGAAGCTCAAATTGTAAGACCTCATGAAGCACATTAAACTCTTCCAAGTGTCTGGCCAAAATGCCAATCTGTGTAGTCCAGACCATCAAGCCAGCAAAATCCAATCCTCCTAGGTCATTACCGGCCCAGCATTAAAAGAGCCACTGCCTGGCCAGGCCCTGCGCTGAGCACGAGCCCCTCGCGGAGCCCGTGGGGCCTCTGAGAACTCGCTGGGCTAGAATCACGGTCATCTCCGCGCTACGTTCGCCCAGGCCCGTGCAGAGAACAAGAGTTTGTACTTCAGGGTTTTCCCACGAGTCCCATCATTACCCCCAACACAGGAACGGGGCGTTGGTGGACATTTTACGGATGTGGCAACTGAGTGGCGCAGATTTGGAAAGACCTGCCCAATGCCACCGATAGCTCACAGACCAGGGCCCGAAACTCGGGGACTTCGGCAGCTCGTGGCACCCTTTTCGGGTACCCAGCACTTGGGTTTTGAAGCTCAGGCCGATCGTTCAGAAAAGAGAGTGGGATATTTTCCACCGAGTTGCCCGGCCCGTGTCAGGAGCTAGAGAACCCCAAGCTTCACAGAGGGTCGGGCTCCGCAAGGTAAGTTGATTGGGAGGGCTTCAGAAATTGCACAATTGGGACAACACTCATACCACTTGGGTTTATGCGGGCCTTGGATTCCAACCGCAGCACACTTGTCCTGAAAACAGGAGCTAGCTTTCTTCGCAGGATTGTGCCCAGGGCCCTGGCATCCACTGGGGAGATGGCAGGGTACGGTTAGCTTCTGTGCAGTGACCTATCATGACAAAAAAGGAATTTCACACAGCCCAAGCAGCTGACAACACAGCTCACCTTTCAGGGAAAATGTAATATTTTCTGATAAGCAGCTTATGCTAGTTTTCTTAGCAAATAGCCCGAAAGCATTTCTGTCTGTGGCATTTCTAGATGTGATAAGTTGAAGGGAACCCTTCTGACCACGCCATACCCAAGCAGACCCTCTTGGTTCGGGGGACAGCTATTTGGAAAGATGTAAACATGTGGCAATTTGAAAATGATATAAAGTAATTGATCACGGAGACAGCCCAGAGCATGCATTGTTAGCACAAATACATGTCCCTGTTTATGGAGTTGTAAACAGAGGAGTGTATATTTATTGTTGGAGGCAGAGGCCAAAGCCTGGGGCAAGATTAGGTCAAAGCCTTGTCACTTTTGCACATGGCCATGCATAAAAGCTATGCACATATTTCAGTAGTAGTATTTTCTAACGCGTGCGTGTTCAAAGAACGAGGGACGGGTGTGTGTGTGTGTGGGGGGTGCTAGATGTCCCCATCCTGGGTTTCATTTGCTTGTTTTGACAACCTAGTGAGGTGACACCCTTGGTGTTTTGAAGAACTGAGAGCCAGGAAAGTCCAGTAGCTCACCTGACGTTAAGAAGCTAATTACCAGCAAGAGCGACAATGTGAACCGAGTTCTGACTCCAGGGCCCACGGTCTCCACCACACCCTTCTCCCTCCACAACTGGAAAAGCCAGGTCCTCGCTGGGCCCGGGGCTTGCCCACCTGTGCTCATCGGGGTGACACACCCAGACTTACGCTCTCCGAGCCTGTGAGGACGGGCACCGGGGGACTCTGTGCCCCTCTAATCACAGACCAAAGCAAATGAAGGAGGTGCGGGCCTCCTCCCCTGTCTGAGGTCCACAGGCCTGGTCAGGCTCTGGTGAAAGGTGGAGACAGTCCTTCGGGGAAATCTCCAAGCGACTCCCAGTCCTTGCATTGCAAAGAACGCTAGGGCGCCTACAGAGTTTGCTTTCATAAATTTGGTTGCAGGCTATTTTGAGGGAAAATGCATCCCATCTTCCCTTTACCTTGCAGGTATTCGGTAACTATTAGACCACATTTTAAAATGAATTGTGTGCACTGATGTTAGAGAAGGTTAGACTCTCTGAGCTGCCACCAGTGACATATGACTACAGTGACAGACAGTCAGCGGTATTCAAACTGAATTAATCAGAAAACACAGCCTACTTCAATGTGACGTTTAGAGGGAGGAGGAATAGCTACTTATTTACCAAAGGGATGTCACTGAACCATCTTTCTATCTGGAGATAGCCTATGGCTACAGAAGCCTTTCAAACCAGCGGGAGAGCGATAAACTACACTCAGAGCCAGGCCTTTTAGGCCGACGCCTCTTGTTCTCTCATCTTCCTCAAGCTGGCCCCAGTTATTTTATTTTGGGCAAGGCCACCCGATGAAGTGGGGGCCCTGGATGCTGTGTACGGGGACCGCAGGGACACAGAGAGCCTTTGGGGCTGGAGGCATTGTCTCTGATCATTCTCCAAAGCGAACACACGTAATGTGGCAGCACCCTGGAAGGAAGGAAATTTGGGGAGAACGGTGATAGTGGGGCCCTAATTTTCCAAATATGTGACGCTAATTATGCAAACGGTGAGAATCCTGGAATCTCTTCATCACGCGTGTCATACAATGGAACTATCACTCAGCCTACCTCGACATTATACAGTAATAATGTTATTTCACGTTGGCTAGTTGACAAGCCTGGGCCAATGCTGTCTATCAAACAAAACTGTTGTGCCAGATTGTATCTTGGCGATAAGTAGAGGAGCCACTCCGAGTCTGTTTATGTATTAATCAAGGCATCAGACTCACATCGCTCTTTCAGGTACATCCTTTACTAAACAATAAAGAAAGCCTCTGGATACAAGGTGTCTTAGCTCGAGCTGCCACAGCAAGGCACCATAGGCCGGGTGGCCTCAACGACAGAGATGTATTTCTCATCGTTTTGGAGGCTGAAAGTCTGAGATCAGGCTGCTGGCAAGGTCACGGTCACATTCTTGTTGCGACCTCACATGGCAGAAAGAGAGAGCGAGCGAGCTAGCTCTCTGATGTCTCCTCTTATAAAAACTCTATCCTCATGAGCTCATCTAAATCCGATTATTTCCCAAAGGCTCTGTCTCCAGATACCATCACATTAGGGGTTGGAACTTCAACATACACGTTTCAGAGGGACAAGTCAGTCCAGGGCACCAGAATATGGCTGAGACCACCCCTACCGCCACCTCCCCTCCCCTTTGCTCACAAACTTTTATTTAAGCTCCAAGTATATTGTGATGAGTTCTTAGAGTTGGTCCCATTTTTTCCCTAAGAGTATAGGAAATCATCTTGCTGTACCCCCCCCCCAATTGTACATGCTCCTCACACTTACACAAGTGAGACAGACCCTATGCGAATTTGTCATAATGGCAAGCAAACTACTTTGCACTACTTTGCTAGATGTGGTAAGATTTGTGGGATGATTATGACACTTGTCCCAATAAAAAGTACTTTGCTTTCAGGGCAGATCCAAAATAACACGCACATTTTTACATGAAGTCACTACTCCTCCTTTCTACTTAGTGCTTAACAGGCACGCTTATTTTTTTGACGTTTCATAATAGTCGCAATGGGTAGGGGTATTCGGATCTCGGTGCCAGAATGGTCTAGGATTCCAGTCTGAAACCAAACCTACAGTGACTACGTCTGTTGGACATCTGAAAGCAACATCAATGATTTTCTTCACCCAGTTAGTGTTGGAGTATTTCAGATGAGTTGTTGAAATAAAAACAGCCTCAGCCCTTAGGTGATACGCGTCTAGGCAGGGATCAGATGTGAAATTCTTTTCTTTCCTTTGTTTCTTTTCCTTCTTTCTTTTCTTCCTAGAAGCTGGGAAAAAAAAAAAAAACTGAGGGGTTTATACCATTTAAGGAAGAGATTATTGAGCAATTACGAGCCAGGATTGACTTGTTAAGAGGTTGGTGGAACTTAAAGGCTGAGTCTACATAACACAAAGTGAAGAGGATATTTGGTAATTATTATTTAATTTGAGCAATCTTTGCCAAGAGGTCCTTTTACAATTAATTAGTCTTCATTTAAACACAATTTCACAAGTGGACCTCCAAGTATCACCTCAGGAGAAAAATGCAGTACCAATGATGTTACTATACCAAGACATATCATAACGGAATCTATGACATGGCACAAATAATTATCCATGACCAAAACAAAGCAGTCCTTAGTGTTCAGAATATTTCTCTCTCTCTCTCTCTCTCTCTCTCTCTCTCTCGTTCTCTCAGAAAAAGATAGGAACCTGTATAGAATGACTTAGTAAAATGTTTCAATTCACGTAGATTGGTGATGCTGTGGGACTTGAACTTCCAACATGCTGTTAAGTAAACTTTTCAAGGATTTATCAGGGAGTTGCCTCTGTCAGTTGGTAGGACAAACAAAGCAGACCTTTCAGTCTGATCTGGGGATGAGGCCAGGATGGAAGGCACAGTTTTCTTCTATGTATTTTAATTCAGCTCCATTGATTTCAACTACCTGGAAAGTACACATGCGTGTGACACCCACGCTGTTGCAGGCACTGTGCCTTCCAGGTAATGAGCTCCTGCTAGATAGCAAGTGATTTACGGACAGGAAGCAGATCTTAATGGACTTGGCATCCCCGATGCTTAGCAACGACAGGCAAGTGCGAGGGGGCACGGTGTGTTTGGGGAACGCAGTCCTGGATGGGACTGGACCGAGTGGGAGGGCAACAGGATGGGGGAGCTGATCACAGAGGGTGTTGAACACTGTCATGAGAGTCTCAAATAATGATGCAGAAATCAGAGGACGTTCCTGTGGTAAAGACTTGAATCCACATAACATCCATGCCACTTCTAGTGCAGTGTATCTGGTTGGCTTTTTTTGTCTGTTTGGTCTGTAAAGAGGGAGATAGTATTTTCTGTTTTGTGGTCTCTGTTGCAGCCACTCAGTGCTGCAGCCATCGTAGCAAGGAAAGCAGCCACAGAGAATACGGGAGCAAATGGACCAGGCTAAATTTAGCCCATGGGTCACAGTTTGGTGACTTTGGATCTAGTTCAGTACTTGCTTTCTTTATTTTCCCCCTAACAAAAGATCTTTTGACTGAAGTTTTCTGAATGACAAAAGTAGTCTTAATGCGCAATATTAGTAGTAGTATTTTTTTAAGTCACACACCCAGTATTCGGAACAAAAAATAAATAAATAAATGAATTGTCATTTATTAACTCAGAACTCTCCATACGTTCAAAGCCTATATTTGTAAAGCTCAAGTTGAATTATAGGAATATGGATTGAGTGGTGAGTGAACACTGCAATGATCCTACCAAAAATAATGTTCGAACAGAAAAATTGAATTTCAGTGACCCTGTTAGACTAATGTAAAGTGAAAATATCAAGAAACCGCTCAATTCTCCTGAGAGGTCTGCATCCACTTCCAGGTGACACTCGGCACGGAGACAAAGACAAGCTAAGTTCTTCGACCTGTGCCAAATTTCCTCAAACATGAAAACTTGAGCCACATGAGGTACCGGGTTAGATTCTCAGGTGAGCCTCAGGCCATCCTTGTCTGGCAATGAAGGAACCCGAACCCTGGACTCTGTCTGGCTTAGGAAGTTGCTCAACCTCTGGCAAGAGTTTTTCAGAGCACAGTTGTCACCCTGGCAGTCAGGTGTAAACGAACATCTGGAACTTCCACCTCCTTCCAAATATTACCGTTACGAGACTTGGTCATGTTTGAAAAGATAGTGGTAGTAATAGCAATGGCCCAGCAAGGAACTGGCTGGGGCCCTTTGGGTGGGCGAAGAGCGAGTGACATCGCCTTTGCTTCTTCTCCACTAGCTTCCTGAGCATCTCTTCTGCCCAGGCGTGATTTTTCTCCCTGTAGTAGTTTTTGAGTATTTGAATGGTAGATCACACACCTTTAAGGCTGTTATTTTCAAGTTTTAATAATGTTTTGCAACTCACTTCCTGTTTCTCAGCTGCCAACCTCGCCAGAAGCATTCCTTGTCAGGTACTAATTTGGGTGACGTGACGACCACTTGATCTAAATTTTTGGTGGGTAATTACTGAGTCAGAAGTGAGTAATTTTTTGATATCCAGTGGCAGTCAGAAAGGTGGGTATTTTACTACCCACTCATTAGAGATTCTCCAGTAGTGAAATGTCCTGAATTTTGCTCTGTTTGCAGACAGAAGAAAAATCTGACTGCTCAAATGAAAAGTAACTTCCTGCTTATTTTGGCAGCACTTACGGGGTGTATTGAAGTTTTTTATTATCAACCCACTCCAGATTTTCATTGTACCTGCAATATTAATTTTGTATTGATCAAAGTCTACTGAAATGACTTTCTCCCTTTTTTAAGTTATAAAGATCTTACATTTAATTTAAAAAAATAGTTGAAGATATTTCAGTTATTAAGGATTTAAGAAATAGGAGTAGTCCTCAGTAGTAAATCTTAGTACTTGAGAGTAAAGAGTGCCATCCTTTCTGTGAAAGTGCTAGCCTAGTCCTTTTCATGGAATGCTTTTGAGTGGAGACCTTTCATGTTTCCCAAATCATTCATTTGCTTTTCCTACCAGAGGAAATGAACAATGGAAATGTCTTGGAATTCCTTGGGTAATACATGAAATATCATGCAGTCTCCAAGCAAGCTCATGTACCCATTTATTGGAAGAGGTCAAATGAAAGATGACATTTTTATTATGGTAAACTTCTACTTCTAGTAACAGACATCAACATACCACATCATATCCTATTCCTTTCACTGCAAGCAGAAAGTTGAATTGACATTACATACACTCAGAGTTTTTCCTTTATTTTTTTTAAAGATTTTATTTATTTATTCATGATAGACATAGAGAGAGAGAGAGGCAGAGACACAGGCAGAGAGAGAAGCAGGCTCTATGCCGGGAGCCCGACACGGCACTCGATCCCGGGACTCCAGGATCGCACCCTGGGCCAAAGGCAGGCACTAAACCACTGAGCCACCCAGGGATCCCCGATTTTTTCCTTTAATAATGTCCCATGATTGAATCACAACTTTTCGCTGTAATTAGCCCAAATGCATAATATAGAGTTACGCTTTCGTAATGCAGTTTCAATATTGCAAATTCTATGCACAAAGATCCAGTTTAAAAGTGAAAAATTATTTAACTGATTTGAATAGATTATTTAAGAAATATTGAATTGCATCAAATACTTTTGTGTTAGTTTCCCATGGTTGCTGTAACAAATCAGCACAAAAACCTGTGTGGTTTAAAGAAATGTAAATTTATCCTCTCATAGTTCTGGAGACCAGAAGTTCAAAATCTCTTCTATGATTGGGTCTAAATCAATGTGTCCGCAGGGCTATTGCTCCCTGTGGAGGCTCTAGGGGTAAGTCTGTCCCTTGCCTTTTCCAGCTTTCTGTGATTACCCAGCTTTCCTTGCCTTGTGACTGGCTCTCTCCAAATTCTTTTTTTATTTTTTCTCTCCAAATTCTGTCTCCATTGGTCACATGGCATTGTCCTCTTCCGTGTGTGTGTGTGTGTGTGTGTGTGTGTGTATGTGATCTCCCCTTGCATCCCTCTTACATGGATACATGTGGTTGCATTTAGGGTCCACCCGGATCCTCCAGGGTGCTTTCCCCATCTCATTAAAACCATTAACTTAATCATATCTGCTAAGACCCATATTTTGATATATAAGATATATAGCAGGATATAAGATAACTAGCAGGATCCAGGCAACGGGAGGTGGATTTCTAGGGGGCAGGAGTTTTTCACTGACCCCAAATACTTATTGAATATTGACACTGTGCAATACAAAATACCATGTACATCCTCATCGCAGTACTATCTTTTGCAGCGGTTTGGTCAAAATAAAACTCACTCCCACTTGACAATAGCAGAGGTTGTTAAAGTAAGGAAAGGATAAATTATGCCTTGAAATTAAGTATGGATTTGAAGGCAGAAATAAGGTTGAGAGAAATTCCTAGTGAGCGGAAGACTTGGGTGGAAGCTGTAGAAAGAGAGGAGCTTGGCATGTAGACTGTGGCACTGGGATAGATGGAACTTTGGGTTCTAAGACCAGACCCTTAGGTTCGAATCCTCACTTTGCCTTTTTCTACATATGTATCTTTTTGATCTTTCTGGACATCAGTGTTTTCATATTTATAGTGGAGATACAGGTATCTAACTCACTGGGGTTTTGTTATAATACTTAGGGCACTTAGAATAGTGCGATTTAGTAAAATATCAGTTGCTGCTATCTTTCTTAAATGTCTAATATCTCCTTATGTTATTTGCTTAATTCTCTTCAGAGGTAGGTAGGAGTGCAAGTCTTACGTGAATTACTGAGAGGAACTAGTTTCTCAAATGAACTCATTTCTTTATTAATTACAGTCCAGGGGCGCCTGGGTGGCTCAGTTGGTTAAGCATCCAACTCTCGATTCTGGCTCAGGTCATGATCTCAGGGTGGTGAGATCGAGCCCTGTGTCAGGTTCCACACTCAGCAGAGGGTCTACTTGAGATTCTTTCTCTCTCTCTCCTTCCACCCCTCTGTCCTGCTCTCTTTCTCTAAAATAAAATTTAAGAAATATTAATCACAGTCTAGCCCTATTAATCACAGAGCCCTAAGATGAAATTGTAATGACAACACTCCAGCATGTTTTGTTTTTGTTTTTGTTTTTGTTTCTTACCTACAGAACCTTCAAGTAAGGAGGGGATTGATTTCAGCACTTCTGAGATGCTTGTGGCTTTCACTACTGTGGCTTATAATCACTGCTATGTCACAGCTTAATTGGTAACAATTTTCCTTTCTCAGTGGTATGTAAAATAATGGCAAATTTTATAGCCATGGCCCCTTAGATTTGACAAAATGTAGGTTTTGTCTCATGATATGGGTGGGGAGACTGAGTTGCCATATGCTTTGTTCAGGCAAATCAGGGATCCAGGTTTAGCGATAAAATTCAGTTTCTGGCTCAGTTGTGTATTTTCTTCTCCAGATGGAGCCCCTTGAGTGGTCTCTTACAGACCTTGCATGCTGGGGAAGAGGCAGCACGGTACAGCAAAAGGAACACGTGCTTCACAATGACAATGACACAGACCTGAGTTCATACCCAGACTCTGACCTGCGTCACCCTGACCAAGTTGCATGGCCTCTCTGAGCTTCAGTGAGCCCATCTGCTCAAAGGTATTGATGACACATTTCTCCAAAAGGTCAAAGTAGGAATCTCCTCAGGTTCCCAGGGCAAATGGGGAAGGCTTAGCAGATGTTGCTCTGCTCCTTCTGCCTTGCAGTGAGGGGGTGCCACGTGACTAGTTCTGGCCCGGGGGGCTGCACGTGCCACTCTGGGCCTAGGCACACTAGAGCTGTTGCACACTTCCGGTGCCTCATCCCCTGAGAACCTGGGGGATCGGACGTCCTACAAGGCACAGTTAGTTCTGAATAATTCTGGGGGGTGTAGGCCAGCCCACCCCCAGACGTTCCCATGAGACCCAGAGCTGGACAGAGAGGTAACTGTGTGTCCTGTGGAGCCGCTGAGGCATAGAGGAGGCTATTTATTGCTGCGGCGTGCCACAGCTGTTGGTTCCACGATGCCACCTGCCAGATGACCACAAACAGAGCAGTTTGACACCACACACATTGGTTTTCCAGTTTCTGGGGATCAGAAGTTCAGGTTGAAAGGGGCTCCATTGTCTGCTTACGGTCTCATGGGGCTGGAGTGGAGGTTTCAGTGAGAAGGGAGCTCTTGTCAGGCCTTAGAATCTTCTCCCAATCTCACTGGTTACTGAGCACATTCGTTTCCTCAAGCTCCACGGGTGGAGGTCTCCTCTTTGCTGGCTGCTCTTAGCTCCTGGAGGCCATCTGCCTTCCTGACCGTGGGGTCCCTCCCACCTTCACACCAGCAACAGAGCATTACATTCTTCACAGGCTTCAAATCCCCGATTTCCCCTTCTGTGGCCAGTCAGAGAAAACTTTCTGCCTTTCAAGGGTTCGCGTGATTAGTTCGGAGCCACCCAGATAATCTCCCTATTTTAAGGTTAATTGATTTGGGGTCTTAATTACATCTGAAAAATCCCTTCTCAGCAGTACCTAGATTAGTGTTTGTGTGTAGGCACCAAGGGGTGGGAGTCCTGGGGATCAGCTTAAAATTCTGCCTATCGCAACGGCGTATCTTAATTTACAGAGTACCACCCACCTAACAGGTGCTTAACAAATATTAATTTTCTCATCACCACACTCGGATTGAACATGTATCCACATATCAGTATTTCAGAGTATTTTGTACTTTTAGTTTTTTTAAACAAGGAAATATTACAAATACCCATCCCCCTTGTGAAGACTCTTAGTTCTTTCCCCTCTTGTAAGAGGAAGAGAAGCCCTGTTATCACTTTGGTGAGAATAATGTCAAGCCATTTGCTATTATTTGTGTGAATACATAAATACCGGTATCAAATAGAGAGTGTGGCTTGGTGTGTGCACGTGTATGAGGTTTCTAGTGTCTGTGTGTGTGTGTGTGTGTGCACACAAATGGGTGTTTTGACATAAGCAGCATCACACTAAATGTCTGAAATGCTTGCTTTTTCACAGAAGAGCAAATCTTCTAGATGTTTCCATATTAAAGCATACAGAACACTTGTACATCATAGTCCACAGTTGTTACCCCATATTATATCAAAGGCTATTGATGGGCACTTAGACTGATTCAAACCTCAGCTTTCACAAATAATTGTGTAATAAACACTCTTGCATGTGACTTTTGTAATCAAGTATGAATGTCCCTCTAAGTTAGATGGTGAAAAATGGATTTGCTGTGCCATAACTAACATAATTATGTTTTAAATTGTGATCAGTGCTGCAAAATTACTATAATAGTTTTACTCCCACCAGCAAGTGTAAAGGAGCACCTGTTTCCACATATCCTCACCAACACTTGGTCAAAGTTGTTAACATTTTTGCAACTTTATGTGTGAATATAATATCCTACTCTGGTTCGGGGATCATTCGTTGTTAACGTTGGGTTTTTAAAATATTTGGATTTTGAGTAATTTACGAGATATTGAATTGCCCACTTTCAGCAATGTGACAACATGTAGTCTTTTCTCTACTGTGGCTCAATTTCCTGAATACTCACCTTATTCTTCCTTTGAGGTCTAAGAAGGACCCATTTCTTTTTTTTTTTTTTTATTGGAGTTCAATTTGCTAACATATAGCATAATACCCAGTGCTCATCCCGCCAAGTGCCCCCCTCAGTGCCTGTCACCCAGTCACCCCCACCCCCCGCCCACTCCCTTTCCACTACCCCTTGTTCGTTTCCCAGAGTTAGGAGTCTCTCATGTCCTATCTCCCTCACTGATATTTCCCACTCATTTTCCCTCCTTTCCCCTTTATTCCCTTTCACTATTTTTTATATTTCCCAAATGAATGAGGCCATATAATGTTTGTCCTTCTCTGATTGACTTATTTCACTCAGCATAATACCCTCCAGTTCCATCCACGTCGAAGCAAATGGTGGGTATTTGTCGTTTCTAATGGCTGAGTAATATTCCATTGTATACATAGAGCACAGCTTCTTTATCCATTCATCTTTTGATGGACACCGAGGCTCCTTCTACTGTTTGGCTATTGTGGACATCACTGCTAGAAACATCGGGGTGCAGGTGTCCCAGCGTTTCACTGCATCTGTATCTTTGGGGTAAATCCCCAGCAGGGCAATTGCTAGGTCGTAGGGCAGATCTATTTTTAACTCTTTGGGGAACCTTCACACTGTTTTCCAGGTTGCATTCCCACCAACAGTGCAAGAGGGTTCCCTTTTCTCCGCATCCTCTCCAACATTTGTGGTTTCCTGCCTTGTTAATTTTCCCCATTCTCACTGGTGTGAGGTGGTATCTCATGGTGGTTTTGATTTGCATTTCCCTGAGGGCAAGTGATGCGGAGCATTTTCTCATGTGCTTGTTGGCCATGTGTATGTCTTCCTCTGTGAGATTTCTGTTCATTAAGAAGGACCCATTTCTATTCATACTCTATTTCATGTCCTTGAATCTCCTTTGAAGTCATCAGCATTTTGGAAATTCTTTGCCTTGAGATAGGAAGAAAGAGGGCAGTGGGAGATGATAAATTAGAGATATTAATAATAAAAACCATCATACTGCCCCTGCTCCAGATGGGTCTGATAATCTTAATGATCAGCTGTGCTTGTGTGCTGTGCTCAGGTGCTTTTGTAAAGATACCTATAGCAGCAAGGCACAGAGCCACCAGTTAAGACTAAAAGAGTAGGACTTTGTAATATGCATCGAAGGCAGCATTGGCTGGTTCAATGCCAGCCCATCGTTTGCTATCTTCTACTAGTAAAACTCTTTCAGTGAATATGGAATTAATGGGGAAAATATTGATTTTGGTTGTTAATTTGCTTTCAAAAATTGAGCTCCTGCAATCTTGGAAGAGTAAGTCTAAGACATATCTGTTTATCCATTTATTCCTATTAAAATGACACTTCTAGAAAATATTATCTGGTATTAATCAGGTGAATGGTGTTATAAATGCCAGGGTTTATGTTTATTATACTTATTAAACTGGTCCTGATATCTCATAAAAATAAAATAAATGGCAGGGTTAGAAATGGAATACTTTGTATAATTCTTCAAATCTTTAATATTCTGTTTATTAAGTTTTTATTGAAATACAATACATGGAGGACAGAGTGAGTGAGTGGAGTCTCAGAGCTATATAGCAGCTGAGCTCCAGCAGTCCTAAGAGAAAACATAGTCCTGCGTCTGTGTTTTTTTTTTTTTTTAACAAAAATCTCTTAGACTTCTGAAGTCTCTACATTCCTGGAAATTTGCTTTTCAGAACTAGCAGGGGGAAGGAAGCCACCTTTCCCTTTAGGATGTGCTTTTGTTGAAGATAAAGGGCAGACTTAGAGACTTTCCAATCATCCAGAGCTGATTGCATTTACCATTGTCATTTGTACATAGAAACAACCTTAGCAGTGGGAGCAGAAGGAGCAGGGAAGGGAACCATGACAGAGGCTTATGGAAGCACACAGGCCGAGAAGGCCACTCAGGGAATTCTTGGGAACAAAAATAACGGTGACGCTTGCACCATCGTTCCTTCACCTAATATTAACCGTGCTGAGCCTGGGATATGCTCTTGCTTCTTGGTCTGGGGAAAGAGAGCAGCAAAATTGAAATGAGCAGCTGGAGTAGGAACTTCATGGCAGTCCAGTCGAGTGGAAGGCTGGCTCTTTCAGGGGATAGGACACAGGAGCAGCCCTGTTGCTAAAACATATGAGCAACTTTCACCGTCAGGGGGTCCAACCCTTTCACGAATCATTGAACTCCCTGTGCCTGCTTTCACAAGCGGCCAGTGATAATATCAATGATTTTTGAAATAGCCCTCATATAGCCGAGAGAGGAAGCTAATTATGATAAAGCAATCTGAGTGCTTCTAAAGTAAAGCAAGATATTATTAGAGGAATACTAAAGCATTCCACATGCACCTCAAATCTGAGTGGCCACATTTCTTGTCTCTCTCTAATCTGCATGTCAGCTCTGACCCACAGAGGAATGACATGTAAAGTAGGCACAGCAGGTAATTGCTTTCATAGGACAAATGGAGAAATTCTAGAAATACCTCCAGTGTCTATGACTGGGGATAGAGACTGCAGAATCATTTTTGTTGAAGAAGTCATTGAAACTATAGGGAGGGGAAAAAAAAAAAGCATTCTCTAGGAGAAAGCATCTAGAGCTGGTACCGTTCAAGACGGACCTATAAACATTCTGCAAACTTTTTCTGTAGAAGGGCAGACAGTAAATATTTTAGGTTCTGCAAACCACACGGTCTCCGTAGCAAGTATCCAATTCTGCTGTTGTAGTTGTAGCAGAAGAGCAGCCACAGACAATACATACAGAAGTGAGTGTGGCTGTGCTCCAAGAAACCTTCATTTGCCAAATCAAGTGGCAAGCAGGATTTGGCCGTGGGCCCATGTGATGGCTCCTGCTCTAGATCATAAGCCTTCTGAGGACAGGGACCCTTTTCTTATTCATTATGTGTCCCCAGTAACCCCTGTGATTGACAGAGTGGAGGCATAACTAAGATTCATGGAATGAATAATAAATTATTACTTTCCTCGGTTTACTCATTCAAATTAAATGTTGTATTCAGATTCTGTTTCAGCACACTTTTTGTGGGTGCCTAAAATGTAACAGGCACTGGGCTATTTTATCTGACAGCTTCAACTGTTTTCCTTCTTGGCCTTATCCTTCTTTAACGTCAACTCCGTTTTTGTTTTTGTTTTTATTTTTATTTTCTAGTTGCTTCTGTTTAGTAGCTTATTTTGACTGTCAGAAATCCCTCAGAAGGGATTGAAAGTAGAATAAGCATATGTGAGAAAATAAACAATGAGTGTTTTATATGAATTTGCATTTTTGATGTACTTATTTTACTGAAATTTATCCTTTAAATGAGACATCATTCCCTAACATGATTCTATGTAACACCAGTCCTGCAAGATGCTTCTTGAGAAAAGGTTTCATAATAATAAAAAAAAAAATCTTGAGAAATTGTATATTCGGTGACTAGAGAGTCAATCAACAAAGACTCTAGGTCCTATGGTAAAGAATCAAAGAATCCTGAAAAGTTTTGTTTGACCCCCTCATACAAGAGCCTGTGTGCAAACACCACCAACAAATGTCATTTGGTGCAGGGTCTCCGCAGGTGCACGGGCCCCTCGTTCTTTCAGAGTCCTTTGGAGATGTGAGAGAGGTTTGCAGGAGCACACAGCAGGCTCTACTGAAGGACTGTAAAGGAATCTACCACCATTTTTCTTTCCCTTTGTATGATGTAAGCATGAGAACAGCCTTCCGTGGGGAGAACTGGGCTCAGACATCTTGCAGTCTGAACTTGGACACCAGTCACTTGGGGTATTGCTGGAAATTCCAGTTGCCCAGCCTCCAGAGTCTCAGGGGCCTTTGGGAGATTGAATCTCATTGCCATCCTGATGCTGAGGAAAGGTGGTTCTGTACCTATGGGGAGTTGTAGCTGCCCCTGCTGAGAATGTTGGAGCCACTGACCCTGCTGGCTCATTCTTGGGTATCACAGAGAGGGATCCCATATATGCAGTTTTCCAATTGTCTTTTGGTTTTTTTTTTAATTTTTATTTATTTATGATAGTCACAGAGAGAGAGAGAGAGGCAGAGACACAGGCAGAGGGAGAAGCAGGCTCCATGCACCGGGAGCCTGATGTGGGATTCGATCCCGGGTCTCCAGGATCGCGCCCTGGGCCAAAGGCAAGCGCCAAACCACTGCGCCACCCAGGGATCCCCTCCAATTGTCTTTTGTATGGAAACCCACTCTTCTTCCTTTCCATAGGTGTCCATATGTGCTGCTTTGCAAATTACCAGTTAATAGTTTAGGGAGCCAGTGTTCTGTGGGACTTGCTTTGGAAATACTCTGTTAACTACTGTGACTGATTTTTTTTTTTTCAAATGGCCGCAAATGTTCACTTTTCCCTGTATCCACACCCTTTGCACTGTAACTCTGTGGCTTTTCCGTTAAAAAGTAGAGTCTCTTTCCTCTACCCTTGAATCTGGTCTAATGCTGTGAGCTGCATCTGCTAATGGAATTTGGTGGAGATGCGAGGGCACCAGCTCTGAGGCTTTCACTCCTTCTCGGACCACTGCCAACACTATGTGAATAAGTGTGGGCTCTCTTACCGGGTGTTGGAATAATGCATGAGTCACCTCTGTTGTCCTAAGCCAACCATCTGACAACAGAGTGAGGGCATCCCAGACCACCCAGCCTCCAAAAGATCCCTAAACATGTGAGAGATCCCAGCCATGACCATCAGAGCTGATTACCCAACCCATAGCTGATAACAGCAAGCCCAGCAGACATCAGAACTACCCAACATGAGTCATTAGACTCATGAGCAAAATAAGTGTCTAATGTTTGAAGCCACTGAGTTTTGGGGTTCAGGTAGCTGTGGGCTATTGTTGTGATGCAGTAATTGCCTCCAACACAGCTATGAATTTTTGGCCTTTTTATATTCCCTCTCTCAGTGAAGAGTATCATACCAGGAATGTATATGTGTTAACAAAGGATTATTGTAGAGGTATTGTTTTCACTCAACACAGGCAATCTTGTATCATCATAGACCAATAATATGAAATTATTGTGTGTGTTGGAGGCAGGTTGGATCTCAGTAGTCTAAAAGAGCATATGCAGAGCTATTTTTCTGCTTCTCTCCCATAGAGCCTTTCCTTCTGACTGAATCCACCAGGTAGCAGATAAAATACACATGCAATCAGGTGACATTTCTGGAGATTTCTTTCCATTCTGAATTTTTTTGATGACCTGTTTTTGTCTGGAAATAATAATGGGCAATAATAAAAATGAGAGCCTTTTTGTCACTGGGTTTTAAGCTCGAAAGGTAGAAGAGGAATCTTCTCAAATGGCTAGAAGGATAGAAACAGTAAAATGACACAGCAGTACCCTCCTTCCCTCCCTCCCCCAGTTCCTGTCCAGGGGGAAAATATCGAAGCACAGAGGCCTCTCTCCTCTCAAAAAAGCATTCATGGGTAAACAAATCAGTGCCATTTTGCCTGTGCCCTGAGAAGCTGTGAGTGTAGCATGGGGAGAAAGGATCTATCTTCTAGGGCAACAAAACAACTGCTGAGCTGCTCACAGAAATCGGGGGCTCGCTGGACCCGTGGAATTCCCACACCACACACTCGAGGCACTTAACTAGTGCTGTTTGCTGGGATGCAGCCAACTAATTGAATTTAAATTAATGATGTACATTTCTTTTAGTTTAAGTTGTTAAACTGTATTTCCATGTTTGATAGTCATTTGCTAAATCTTGGGAAAACATTGCATATATAATAATATGCTCAAATCCCCTGTAGCATTAAAAAAAAAAGCTAACAACTTATATATGATTTACTCATTTGAAACACATCTGTATTTTAAAGAAACATTAGTATAATCAGGAGAGGGATTGTGCTATTGATTTGAATTCCAATTCAGATATTATTTAGGGAGACTGTATCAGAAACAAAGATGTGCTTCTGTCCTTCTCAAAAGGGAAAGACTTTGGCTCACTTTTTTCAAAAAAGATAAATGAGATGTAGAGAAATAAATAATTCTTCATGACATAATAATTCTTTTTAAATTTAATCAGGCATAATTCTTTTTTACTTTTCTTTAGCTCTCTGAACCCTAAACAGCAGAGGTAAAAAATAATTTACTCCTAGCCAACTAATTTGAAAAACTAAATATGTAATCTTTTCCCAGCATAAATGACTTGATTCTTTGCACTTTGCTAATTTGGGAAAAAATGCATAAGGTTGCAGAAAATTAATGAAGAGCATTTAAAGCAGATTTCTTGAAATTTTTCTCATTATCTTTATCTATAGTGAATTTATCACAAAACAAACATAGACAAGATGCTTGCATTTGGCTTATAACATATGTGGGTCTGCTCTTTCCCTATCTATAATATCGTGGTGGAAAATACTAGAGCTAAGGGTGAGAATACATGGATTCTAGTTTCATCTCTAGAAGTTAGGAACCAGGAAAGCTCAGGTGGGTTGCTTAGCATCCCTATAAATTGGTTGACTTGTGTATTAAATAGTTGCAAATATCAAATTGCCAATATTTGGACACTTTGGACCAGCAAAAATGACAACTTTATATGGTTTGACCTAAACCACTCTGTCTTACAGGGTTACTGCAGGAAATAAATTTTTAAAACATTTTGCAGTACTAGAAGATGTATGCAAATGCTAAAATATTAGATTATTATTCTACTGTGTGTGTGTGTCTGTGCGTGTGTGTTCGCAGGAAACCCACGTGGTGCAGCTGTGATAATAATTGATACAGATAACCACACACTGATTTGCTTGGAGTGCAAAGGGGATTGAGGGGACTGGATGGCATGAGCCCACTTTCATGATGGCCCATTTCTTCTCCATTGGGATGTCTAAAATTTGGCCTTTACTTTAAAAAAAATATGAGTTAGAGATTGAGTAGCAAGAAGAGGATTTGTTGCCTACCTACCAGTCTTTCTTGACCTGTCAGGCGAATTAATAAACTAGCTTCTCTGTAGCCATCATCGGAATGCCAAGCCTTCGTAATGCGGCCCAAATGTGTCTTTCTTTCGAAGACACTTAAGCACTAGATTCTGGTTCAAAAGCAAGTCATGGAAAAAAAAAAAAAAGCAAGTCATGGGGGGCAGTCCCAGGTTACCAAACCCTTGAACCCCTTAGGTCCCTACTGCAACGTCTCTGCTGCCTCCCATCCCCTGTGCCCTCCACCCACAGGGCGCCCAGATGAACTCCACAGCTCCTTCTTCTTGCTGACTTAGGTGGCTCATCCTAGCTCAGCCACGCTGGGTCTTTGAGTTGAGCTCCTGTGGAAGTCGCCAGCCCATCTGCAGGGACAGGCTGAAGAAGGGACACTACGCAATGCCATGGTGGGATTTAGTGGTTTCGGGAGGAGGAAACAAGTTACCTTTCTCACAACTTTCTCATTTATGACTCTGGCCTATTGTGGGGCCTGACTCTACAGCCTCCCCTAAGATTTTGTGGACTACTGTGCATTCTTATAATTTTTACTTATACTGGTCTGAGTGGGTTTCCGACACCTCTAGACATGGGGCTTATGCTCAGGGTATGTGCCTGTTCCAGGGACACCGCTCTTGCTTCCACAGACCTTTGGCTTGCTTACGAAACCCTAGACCTACTCCTTCTCCTGCCTTTAGACTCCTGTCTTGCTATTTTATGTGAATTATATCATCATATCGAAGGGTTTTTTTTTAATGCAGCTTATTTATCAGGTTTATATTCAAGTGATATTTGGTCTTTTATCAGAATTAAATTCAATCTAATGTTTAAAAGAGAAAAAGGGGGGATTTATGAATATTAAAGCTATCCAAAAGCCTGTGTTAATGGACCAGAAAGTCCACATCCAAAGAGGATGTCCGAGAACCTTCTGAGTCATGATGGCACTGTTAGAATATTTGCCGTGGGCAGCCCGGGTGGCTCAGCGGTTTAGCGCCGTCTTCAGCCCAGGGCCTGATCCTGGAGACCCGGGATCGAGTCCCACGTCGGGCTCCCTGCATGGAGCCTGCTTCTCCCTCTGCCTGTGTCTCTGCCTCTCTCTCTCTTTCTCTCTCTGTCTCTCATGAATAAATAAACAAAACAAAACAAAACAAAAAGAATATTTGCCGAGCCTCCCACACGGCCTATTTTTGAGGAGGCAACTTTTGATGGATGCAAGAAAAAAGGAAGTCACATTTCAGAGCCGCACCTGGAAATGCATAATTTAAGGTCACCCTCTGATGTGATTATAAGTGGTATCAATACTTTTTCCACTGTAAACCCCAAATCAGGGCTTTTTATTGATTCAGATCGACAATTACAGCTGCCAGTAGCTTAAAATAAATAAACATAAACAAAAGGCAGAAAACCCAAATCGAACATTTTGCCCCCAGTCTAACTGCTTCCCAAAGGTGTAAGTGGAGCAACCAGGAGGCAGTGGGTGTTCTTGAGTCTGTTTGGGTAGAGCCTCTTACAGACCTGTTTTATGCAATCCTGGCATGGATGGCCTTTTGTATTTTGCAGGCAAGAGGAGTCCTCCTGCTGTAGTCTCACTGAAGGACAGAAGTGACACCGCTCTCCAGGAGATATTTCTTGTTTAAACAAGTTACAAGAAGATTATTTGAAGGGTAACAGCCAGGTTATGTACCCCATAAAAGTACGAATGATTTACAAATATTTAACAAGGAAAAAACTAATTATGCTGCTCCTGTCACAGAGAGGCCAGCCTCAGAAATGGTATAATCAATATGGGAATGTTAGCTGTAATACAGTCTGTCAGCTTTTTAACCAACCAACCAAAGTGAAAAAAAAAAAAAAGAAGAATCAGAAAGTCTATAAACAAAGTTGAGGCCTCTCCTCCAACCTTGTGAATGATACGTATGTGGTTTCATGCACCTTCCACATGTCAGGTATCTGAATGTTCAGAAGTTATTTCTAAGGCCATGTGGTCCGAGTGTAAATGGAATTCTAAAAGAACTGGTGGCTTCACCATGGGTCACTGTACACGAAATATAACATATTGTTCTCTGGCTCTGGTTAGTGTTTTTTAGAACCACCAAGTCAACAGGAATTTGACTCCACTAGAGACTCCGGAAATCATTTTTCTTACGATGTGCATGTGTTTGAAGAAGTGCACGTTGTTGCCTATTTTTGCGTGGTATTACATGGCTATATAAATTTAATGACACAGATGTGTTGGTGGGTATCTAAGAGCCAGGAAAATTGCCTGGTAGAGAAGCATCACCCTGGAATACAAAAAGCACAGACGTAGCTCTCAGAATAGTGTGGATAAGGGGGGAACCACATAATGGGCATGAGCCCAGCTGGAGTCAGACTCTATGAGTTTAGTTCCCAGCTCCGGCCACTCAGTATCTATGATTATGGGTAAGACAAATGCAGTACAAGTGTTTCATCTGAGAATAAAGCAAACGGTGGGAGTGATTTTGTAGGGTCATGGTGAAGATGAAATAATACATGGCAAGTTCCGAAGACAAGCTCCAGGACATAGTAGATACTCAATAAATATTAGCGATTAGCATAAACTCAAAGGCTTTCCCATCCGTGATTTATGTTGTCTTAGCCTTGCTAACCTCCAGGTACAAACGGGGTGGCCTCCCAGTCATGGGAAAGACCCAAACTTTGCTGTCATTACGCCAGCAACTGCCCAGCCTTTGGAAACGAAGCCCTCGGAGTGATGCTCGCATCACTGGTGTTCCCGGACTGTGTCACATGAGTTCAGAGGTTGCCTCTTACTCTTCTGCGTGGTACCGGTTCACCCTAAAGCCCCTGGTGATGATACGTTGCCGTGGAACCTGCAGCCAGGATCTATGCAAACGGTGATGCCCATGCCCAGGGCTCTGTCTCCCTTGCGCTGCTGCCAGAATCACCAACCGCGAGGAGTTGGGTTGGGGTCATGCCTCTGACTGTCCCCCTCACAACTCGGCAGCCCCACGGGACGTGGAGAGGTCTCTCTCCTCCACGCCACAGCACATTTTATTGCTATGGCATTAAAACGGCTCCTTCGCTTCTGGTGCCTTTAAAACAAAACAAAACTTCCGCCTTTGCCCACAGCACCCTCCACAAGCTGCACACACGCATCTGTAGGGGCCGAATAGAGACCGACAGGCGACAGAAACGCTGTGCTTTCCTCTCCATTTCTGGCTTTCTGTCAGGCATCAGTACAAAAGAGCACTTTCCCAGCCAATTTTCTCAGGAAATTGGTTCCTCGAGACCCTGGCCAATACACCAGGCCTTGGTACAGGCCCAGGCACATCTGAGCACCAGCTTAGGCTCCGTGGACGTAATCGGCATGGAAATCTTCCATATCCCAACAGGATTTTACCCCATGTGGTTTTGGGGGACGTGATTTAACCCATGACCAATATCTGGGTCATGTAACATTGATGGCTCTGACAAGGCTCCCTGTGTTACATGTTCGGAGATGGGAACCCTCCTGGCTTCTACACATAAAGTTCGCGGAGTTGGGCGGCCTCTGATTTGTAGCTTTGTTTCAGTAGTTTGGGTTGGTTACCACATTTTACATTGTAATAACTTTACTTTATTGCTACTGTCACAACAAAGCAAAGCAGCTATTATCTTATAACAAACTAAAGCTACATTTCTAAACCATCGCATCTAACCAAACTACAGTGCTGTAACACCTAATTTACAGTTTATTCCAATTGCATGGACACGAGGAGCATAAAATAAAAATAAAAAAATATATATATCAGATTTCATTGGCTCGTCTGGGCCGAGGGCTTTGAAGTTTGGGAGGATGGTTATAAAACTGCTGAGGTTCCGAGTTGCTCACGAGACTTCTGAGCGCCGGCAGCTCTTCGGGGCTGACTTACAAGTGTCCCCCTGGTAGATGGCCGTCGCACCCCGGTCCTCTCACTTCTGTCCAACCAGCCGGGGCCTGCTCCCCCAGGTCTGTGCAGAACTGCCTTTCCTGGACTGCGTACAGACACTGCTGCATAAGGGATTCTCAGACATCCCCAGAAGGTGAAAGGATCTCAGAGATAACCCACCAGGCCAGCCAGTTGAGGGCTTGGGGGTGATAGGAGAGATTCCCAGTGCAGAGGCAGAAGCGCAGGGTGGCTTGTGGGTGCCCCTACACAGCGCACTGGCGTGTTTCCAGCGAGGAGCGTGGCTCTGGTTAATGTTAGGGATCAACTACCTTTAAAATAAACTAGAGAAATGAAAGCCTGATTCCTTTTTCCTTCTTACAGGCTCCTGCCCAAGATCGTTCAGGTTCAGAATGGCCACTCCGCTCTCACCCCAGACGGATCTTTCCTTTAAGAGCCAACCACTTCCAAAAGGTAACAGCTAAGAAGTTCCTAATGAAGACTTAACCTGGGTGTTAGCTCCCCACCCAACACACACACACACACACACACACACACACACATCAGCCTGACAGGATGGGCTCTTCCCGGAGCTTCCATAACTCCCAGTTATTCCCTAAACCATGGCACCTGTGGTAGCGTGGCACTCAACAATCTGGGTGAAGAAGCATTTGGAAAATGGGATGGCTGAAGCATAATATGGTAGCATGGGACTGGGAGAAATTTAGAGTGGCTCTCAGGTTTCCCGTGGTCATGGGTCAACGTGATACTGCCATTTACTGGGAGAGGTAGAGATTTGTGATGGATGAGAGAGGATTGCCTACTTTTTTATATAGCCTTTTAGCTACGCTAACCATTTATCACTTAGGCTGTATCTCCTTACATTGCTAGTCATATTTTTCAGCCTAGCCTGGTGGTTTCCACCAGTTAGTGACCCGGAAACACCAGTTAATCACTCTGGGGGTGGTGCTCCCCTCAAACCTGGGCAAGATGGACCTTGGATATCAGGCTTTAGAGTGCTTCTCTCTGGTCCTCTCCAGCTGCACTCCTCTCTGCAAGGTGACGAGCTCGCAGGATTATGGGAGTGAGCCCAAGCAGAGTCTTTGCCCTTACTTCTAGACCATGTTCCATGCATCCTGAGCATGCTTCCTAGGCCAGTGCAGGGTTCCCCCAGCTCCAGCTCTGTATGGACAAACTATACTGTGCATGACTCGTAGGTGCACATTTGGGCCTCAGGAGTGGTTGAGGTGAGCATAGGGATGGCTGTTTGCAGGGATAGAAGGTGAAAAAGTCTAGATGTGCAGTCTGCATAGATGTGGTGTGGTTAATCCAGCCTATGTAGGAAGTGAGAGTGTTATGTCACAAGGCTGGATTTGGGAACTGAAGTCCAGCCTTCTCCATACCTTCAAGTTCCAGTGGAGAATTCCAAGGACTCCAAAAAATTTAATTTGGAATCTGAATTTCTAGGTTATTATAACCGTGTATTCACCAAGGTAAGGGGATAGATCACCTTTTTTTTTTTTAGAATAGATTGTTATCTTGATATAATTTAATATTTAGATGTGTGGTTACATGTACTCTTGCCCTTGATCCTGAAATGTCAGAGGTGGTCTGACCGGGGCCACTAAGAAACACTTTATAATTTACAAAGCTCGCCTTGCAGAATGTGGCCATCACAGCTCCCAGTGTTGAACCTCATGAGGTTCTATCATGGAGAATTGGCATTTCGGTGGGTCTGAGACATGGAAAGAGACATGTCATGGGTTCAGGAAGTTGGACATCAGGAGGAACCTGGTTCTTTTCTCCTAAATTATTTTGGTCTCTCACTATTTCAGACTCAGTCCCACTATCTACAAGCTTAACTATTCTCTGATCCTATCATGTTAATTTTCCTTCTTTCCTTTGAAATAATAACATTATAGTATTTGATTTTGTTTGTCTCTCCTCACCCTACCCCCTGGGTGTTGTACTGAATTTCTTCGTGTTTGTGTAAACTGTGCTCCTCGTCCACATTCTGTCCATCATCGGGAGGGTTAGACTACTTTATTTCCCTTCCAGTTTTAGTAACGTCTGTATTTCTCAAATCTGAAGCATTGCTTTGATTGTTTTCTGCTTCTCTCACCTTTTCCTTCCGTTCTCTCTGTCTTTCCTTTGCTAGTTCTTCATTCATGTCGAGCGGAGAGCAGTGCATCTGAATAGAGCAGGACCACTTGATTTTCTCAAAATACACTGGGCAGAAATGCCCAGACCAGAGTACAGAGAGGTATCTCCAAGCTTTAAAGGGAGCCTTTGAAAAACCAATGTACGCAGGTGAGACCAGAGCAGGATTGTCCATCATCCCCTGATTTAGGAGGCTGTCAGGCAAAGAGGGAAAGAGAAGGTGTTTGTTGGGAAGGAGAAGGCCGAAAAGATGACACTGAGGTGAGTGCAAGAGAAGAGTTTGAGAGAACCTGGGAGGCAAGGGGACATTCATAACTGATAGCTGAGTTTCTGTGAAGAGTCACTGGGTTGCAGCATTATATTCCTTTCCTGCTCATCTCTTTAGTTGCTACAGTGACATGGAAGTAAACGGCCACTGCAAAGACAGCTCCTTCAGCAGATCCTTAGTGAAAGGCATCTGTCTGCCCACCTGACGCCTCGACAAGGAAGTGGGAGGTAGTTCCTACTCTCACGATGTTTACCGTGATCCTGGGGCACCAACATGCACACACGTGCAGATACTATGGGCTCGAGTTGTTTTCTCAGAACAGGCAAAGGATAAATCTCAACCTCACCTGTCTTATGGTCTTCATTGACTTTTGTCCCACAGGGAAATGGGAAGGAGGTCTCTTTTCTGCACAGCCAGGACAACACACACAAATGTATGAGTGATTGTCATTTAGAGCATGCCGTAACAATGGGTTTTGTTACAGGAATGGAGGGAAGGGAGAGGGCAGGGCAGGAGTCAGGTAGCCCAGCTCTTCTCCCGCTGGAGAATGGAGGAAAGAAGATTGATATATGGGGGGGGGGGGGGTGGAGGGAAGCCGTTAGATGTCATGGGACATGATGGCCTCTCTTGGCTGCAACTTGGAAAAGGCAGATGTGTTACAGAGGTACATGGGGTACTGGAAGGACACGGGAGTTCTGTCCACATTCCAGCTGGGACTCTAGGATAGAGCATCGCTTCTTGGCTGTTCTCACTCTGTTCATCCACACCCTTCTATCCTAACCCCACCTTACCAACTTCAAATGCTGCTGTATGAACGTGAGCCTGGCTCCCCAGCCTGGTTAGGCAGAGAGAAGTCCTTCAATTTATCTTTCACAGGTCACTCTCATATCCTGTGTGCTCAGGAAAGACTCAGAAGTCCCTGTGTCTTTTTTAGAAGGGATTTAGAGGGCAGCTGAGTTGTGATCCAGTTGGATTGTGATAGCACATCATAAGCCTACCTGAGACAAGATAGCTTTCAGCAGAAGCTGGGGATTGGACATCAGCCAGGGGTCAGTGGAAGGTGTGGCAGGTCCAAGGTAAAGGGAGGTATAGAGAGAAAGCTATAAGACCTTGATACAACCGAGAGAGAAAAGGTTATGAGTTATACCAGCCACAGTTTTCATCCATGACCACTGAAGGCAAGACGCATTTTGAATATCCCTACCCCCTACACCCAGTTCACTTTAATTTTCAGGAGAGTTCTATGACAGAGTTAGCCTACATTCAGAGTGGGTTGGGGTCTGCGGTCAACACGGAAATGGTTTTCCTACTGAAGATGAAAAGATACAGGAAATCAGCTCTGTCATCCAATTTATGGTGGCCACAACCATCCCACTTTCGGCTAGACTTTGGGAATTTGAGCTAGCTGCCCACCCAAAGAGGGGATGGACCCAGTGATCAAGCCCATAGCTGGGACTAGCACACAGCAAAATAGCAAAACAGGCAGGGGTAAACTGGCCAGGTGACAGGAACAAGAGAGCTTAATCTGATTTTAACAGAAATGGGGATTTTATTTCCCTCAAAAATAACAGAAATGGTAAAAAAAAAAAAAAAAAGAAAAAGAAAAAGGGTCACTGCAAATGCCCTCCCTCCACCCCAATTCATGCCTTGTGGCTAACTTTTAGCTCGGTGCTGATATGGGCATCCTCAGTTTCTCTTCAATTGTACTTAAAGAATACATTGGCTTATTGCAAAGTACTCCACAGGCACAAACGTAAATTCTGGTCCGTATACACAAAATGCTCACAATTAATTATGTCAAGAAAATGAAACTCACAAATATTCACAGTTAGGCACCACAAGAAATAGAAGTAAAAGGGTAAGGCATGCGGCTGGCAATCAGGTTACAGGGACAGGATTAAGATGTGCTTCGCTAGTGACTGCCCAAGACAAGAAAAGGTGGACTCCGGCAGGGCGCAGCCAATGGCCAGGACCCTGGAGAGATGACATCAGCTTGCGGGGTTGGTGGGGTTTACCCTGAAGAAAAAAACTAGATGAAGGGTAGAAGCAGGCAGTCACGGGGCGGCCAGATGAGCTACAGAGGATGCAATCAATCAGAAATATGGTGCCGCTTACCCCAGCTTGAAACTCCTTGCTTAGGTATCACACTGTCAACTGGCCCAGCTACCAATAAGGCGGGCGACACCATGGGGTGGGAGAGTGACAACCCCCTCACCGCACTCCTAGCTTCAAAGAGGGTATTTGCAAGTTGGGAGGGACAGCCCGGGTTTGCCTCCAATCACAAGAGCAGCTTGCAGATGCCACCTGGTATTAGAGTTGCTGGAAGCTGAAATTCTGTGATAAAACTATGGGTGTTTTCGTGCAATTCACCTGCATCAAGACTTCACCAAGTATAAGTAGCGACCGTGATCCAATCACAAATAATAAGGGTGGGATGGAGGTGGGAAGGAATCTGCGAAATGAAAAGCAATTCCAACGAGATTGAAATACCATGTCCCATTCAATTCATGATATGAACGTGCAGCGAAAGGTGTAAACATTTTATTCTTTGAAATTGGGCTTGTGAAAGAACGCCAAATTGTCAGCTGTCCACAGTGACCACTTGTCTCAGTCCAGCTCTGAATAGAAGGAACACCTGAGCTGGGTGTTAAACAGAGAGCATGATGTCAAAGTGCAAATAGTCCAGATAAATAATAAGGCAAGAGGAGTGGATTTCTGATGGGGAGGACTCATCTGGTCTGGACTTCTGCTCCCTAGCACATGAAATTTGGGGAGTTCTCATGGTGGGGCTTGCTGGGCTCATTTGCCAAGCAGAAAAGCCCTAACTAATGTCCTTCTTCGGCGAGGATGTACCCCCACCCCGAACCCACCCCCTGCCCCAGATCTCGCAGCTTAGCTTTCCTGTAGGCGTTGGCCACACCCTGGGATGGCTTGGAGACCAAGATAGGAGCTGTGAAGTCAGGCAGGTTTGGGCTTGAGTCTTGGCTCCATCCCTTACCGGTTGTGGACATGAGCCAAATATACTCATCCTTTTTTAGAAAGTCTTCAGTGTCCTCATTTAAAAAATGAGAATAATATCAAAGACCATGTAGAGATATTATATTGCCTGAAATAACACAATTAAAGCATCTATCACCTGGGGAGAACGCACTGAGTGGTAGCTGTGATCATTACTATTTCAGTTTTGTCTTCCTCACTGCAAAAATGGTGAAGAACAGCAATTCTTTCTGCTACATCCAGGCTTTCCCTGCCTGGAGTATTGAATAGCAGGTACGCATCTGATAGATTTTTAAATGGTCATTTTCTTGGCATATCTTGACATTGTCCCATTTGATAATTTACCCATTTGCCCCAGAAAAAAATCACCAAAACATGACTGAAGATGGGTTTTCACGACCTAGGAATCAATTGCCATAGTAGGAAATCTACTTGCACATTTTGTTTTTTATACTCTAGACTACGGTGGCTGTTGATTTTGCTGGCCCGTTATGCCTTTCCATCATTCTTTGAGTGACATCTCTTCCTTTTAGTTATAGGATTAGAGTTTGACCCAGGCCTGGCCATTCACAGTCCTCCATCCACTTGGCCATTGTGCTTGGCCCAACACATAGCCATGTGACCCAAGCTGGGAGAAAAAAAAAAAAAAAAGCTGTTTGATTCCTCTGAAGCTAAATCTGTTTTATCTGGTGCCATCAGATGCCATTTCTTTTTTTTTTAAATTTTTAAAAAAATTTTATTTATTTATGATAGTCACACACACAGAGAGAGAGAGAGAGAGAGAGACAGAGACACAGGCGGAGGGAGAAGCAGGCTCCATGCACCGGGAGCCCGACGTGGGATTCGATCCCGGGTCTCCAGGATCGCGCTCTGGGCCAAAGGCAGGTGCTAAACTGCTGCGCCACCCAGGGATCCCCAGATGCCATTTCTTTATCATAGGAAGAGCACCTTGATGCTAGTACTAAGAGCTAACATTAGTTGAATGCTGACTATGGACAAGTAGTGTTCTAAGAATTTTATTTGTGTTATCCTACTTAATCCTGTTCAGGTTTTCTATTTCTTCCTGTTCCAGTTTTGGTAGTTTGTGGTTTTCCAGAAATGCGTCCATTTCTTCTAGATTGCCTAATTTATTGGCATATAGCTGCTCATAATATGTTTTTTTTTTCATAATATGTTTTTAAAGGCATTTGTATCTCCTTGGTATTTGTTGTGATCTCTCCATCTTAATCCTGACAATATGCTCATCTTGTAGATAATTCCATGATAGATAAGGACATTCAAGCACTGAGAGGTAAAGCGACTTGTTCCACATCACATAGCTAGAAAGTGATGGAGACAGACATAGAATCTATGTAGTTGGTGTCATTAATCTCTTGGCCGGTAGTTCTCAGTTGGTGGCAGTTTTCTTCCAGGGGATGTTAAGCAATGTCTGGAGATATTTGTGGGGGTTGAAATATGCGCAGGAAGCATCACTGATACCTACAGAGGAGAGGCTAAGGACGCTGCTAAACATCACACAATACACAGAACAGCCCCCACTCCTGCACACACACCACAAATAATGATCAAAATGCAAATAGTCTCGAGTTTGAGGAACTCTACTGCAGGTTATTCGAGTTCCCAAGTCCTGATGGACAGAAGTGACAAAAACACCCAAATGATGCCAGTGCTAGTCCCCGAGGCTCACAGTATCACGAGCCAACCTCAGAACCTTCTCAGCTATCTAGGCCAGAGATGCGCTTTATGTTGAATACAGTTTTGAATGAGGTGTTTTTCCGGGGTGCAATCAGGAGAACCCTGACTAACGCATATACAGCTCTCCTTCTTACACTACTCCGGTCACAGATGTCTCAAAAGATGTGTATGATTCCCCATGTGCCGCCGATTTTCTACCGACCATCAGGATTATAGGGACTGTTTTTCTCTCTACATATCAAGAAGCTTAATTAGCACTTTTGGGAAAATGTGATAGTGATGAGCTATAAGCCATCACACTTATCACATGGGTCAGGGTGGAAATGATCCTCGACAGTGTTTTTCTCTACCTTTAATTTAGAAATTATGATTCAGTGAGAGAGACTTTCTCAGACACTTAGACTTAGAGGCAAATGCATGCTCAACACATCTGCTCCGGGAACCTTTCTTATGTACATTTTACTTTCTTATCTTTGCATCCGCTTTGGAATTCTTTCTAATCCTATGTGCATAATAATAGACTCATATGTTCTACAAACCACAAATAAGTCCACGTGTCTGTGTGCCTGAAGGTCAGCAAACTACTTTCTTTTTTAGGCATAATCAAATGATTACCCGCACCTAGAAACAACTAGAAACAACTGGAGAGCTGGAAATGAAGTCTTTATGTAATACCTAGGATATCTGCAAATTTAGGAAATGTAGAACAGACCTGGGAAGTAGACAATAAGCTCCCATCAGTATATGGGATGCTAATATTTGTTTAAAAGTCTCAAACTTGGGACACCTGGGTGGCTCAGAGGTTGAGCATCTGCCTTTGGCTCAGGTCATGATCCTGGGGTCCTGGGATCAAGTCCTACATCAGGCTTCCTCCATAGAGCCTGCTTCT
Organism: Vulpes vulpes; assembly: GCF_048418805.1. NCBI lineage: Eukaryota > Metazoa > Chordata > Mammalia > Carnivora > Canidae > Vulpes > Vulpes vulpes. Next base: position 87,950,954 of record NC_132795.1, read on the forward strand.
CCCTCTGCCTATGTCTCTGCCTCTCTCTCTGTGTCTCTCATGAATAAATAAATAAAATCTTTAAAAAAATACCCTCAAACTTAGGATGTCTGCTATATATTAGGCATGTCACTTGTAGCAATGAGGTGAACATTTTGATACTTAAGAATAATATATCTTATAGGCAAATCCGTGTGTGTGTGTGTGTGTGTGTGTGTGTGTGTGTGTGTTTTAACAGGTCTGGGTTTTTCATATACAGATACTTTAAATTATGAAATAAATCCTTAAGTAAACCAAATCTTAAAAACAACTAATTGAATTAAATTGAACTCTTTAGATGCTCTTAATTGTTTTTTATGGGGTATGTGGCTTTAAAACATTTCACATTGTCCACTGATGCTAGAATGTGTTTGGTTTCTTACTCTTAAGGCCTTTCATCTAATTAAAACAAATGATCGAAGATCTCTGTTTTATAATGGAGACACTAAATAATTCTCAAATAGACTTCTTTGGGGTCGCAGAGATCATAAAAAGATACAAATGAGTTTCCCCAGCCCCACTGAGACCACTGTGGATGGCATCAAGTAACTTCTCATCAATGCCAACCATGTCCTTGGATGGCATTTTCTAGGTATTATATTTTTCTCTCTTTGTTTTACTTGTACTTCTTTTACTTGTAAACATTTCCTTTTGTTAAAACAACTTTGTAAAATGATGTCTCCCATCATCTTTAAACTTGGTGAGCACAGATGTTAAAATTCACTATCTTATATTGTTTTGTGTGAGGGTATCATTGTATTCCAATTAGATAAATGTAAGGGGTTCTTTTAAATCTAACAATCTTCTATCTATATGTTCCATTAAAATCTGCTGGATAGTTAATGGGCAGCATGACAGAAGGGGAAAACTATAGCTGGGTTTTAATTGTATTTATTAGTTGTGTACACTGGAAGAGGTGCACTGAGTCCTCAGTGGCCCCCATTGGTAATAACACGCTAATGTTTCTGAGCATGGAAGATTAACTAGTACCAGACTTAGAGAGTGCAAACAACTGGTGAACTGGACAACATACATGAAATAACCGTTTTCAATTGATGGACACCAGGCAATGCAGAACCGTGATCCCTCGGAAAAAGAAACCAGTGAGCTAAGTCCTATAATGGCCCTGACTTTCAGCCTAGAGGCATGTAACAGACCACGGAAAAGGAGGGAAATAAAGGATAGAAACTGACATGAAGAGACAGATGTTGGAATTTGTGATGCAGAGTGGTATAGAGGAGCAACACAGAGAACAGCTCTAGGACTCTGTTAGGGGTCTTTATGAGTTTCTGGCTAGAAATTGCACAGGGGATCTCCAGGTTGCTCAGGAAAGAAACACTGGGTGCTGCCAGCTGAACAACCCCCAGACTTCACCGAGCACTGGAAGACTTTCATGTTTGCATCAATAGGTTGGAGAGAAAAAAAAAATCTAACATCAGGAAAGGAAGAGGTGATACCACTGTATATCCAAAATTCATTAAATATATATTAAGGTAATATAAAAAACATTAAGCCAATAAAGTTGACAACTTAGATGAAATAGATAAGCTGTTTAGAAGACAGAAATTACCAAAACTGACACTTAGAATAAATAGGAAATATAAATAGCAGTATATGTGTTAAAAGAATTGAATTGGTAATTTAAAAATGTTCCCAAAATAAAAATTCTAGGCCCAGATAGCTTCGCTGGTGAGTTTTGTCAATCATTAAAGAAAGACATGGTACCAATTTTATGCAAATTCTTTCAAATACCAGAGGAGGAGAGAACATTTTCCAACAGAACTTATGAAGTCATTATTACCATGACACCAAACCAAGACAGACATTATAGGAAAAAATTATAGATCAATATCCCTCAAGAGCATAGATGCAAAATTGAACAAAATGTTTGCAAATCAAATCTAGCAATTATATGAAACGGATATACATGATGACCAACTGGGTTTTATTCCCAAAGTGCAAGATTAGTTGAACATTCACTAATCAACATAAAATCACCACGCCACCAGAATAAATGAGGTAAGTTGTGTGTGTGTGTGTGTGTGTGTGAGGGATTCATAGTACCTGCAGAAAAAATGTCATCAAAATTCAACATCCATTCCTGATATAGTCAGCAAACTAGAAATAGAAGGGAATTTCCTCAAATTGAGGAAGATAAGTATCAGAAAACCTGCATGACAAGGCCCCATTTTCAGGTACTCAGACTTCCATGGAACCAATGACTTATCTTCTCTGATCCTATTGCTTGATACGTGCACCTGCTCCAGTGTGGGCCTCATCTTTGTGTGAGTAATGACTTAATAGGGTCTACCTAGACTTGCTGTCAATGAACCTAGGTTCATAAATCGGCAGCACTGGAACACCTGGGTGGCTCAGCAGTTGGGCGTCTGCCTTCGGCTCAGGTCGTGATCCCAGGATCTAGGATCGAGTCCTGCATCAGGCTCCCTGCACGGAGCCTGCTTCTCCCTCTGCCTGTGTCTCTACCTCTCTTTCTCTCTGAGTCTCTTGGGAATAAATAAATAAAATCTTTAAAAAAAAATCTGCAGCACTGATTATCGCAAAGATTGTCTACCTTAACAGTTATTATTCTCATGTTCAATTCTGATATTTCCAAATAATCTATAACTTCTCTGAATGCAAGGACCAATTACACAACTCCTCTACTGCTGTTCCCAAATCTTGTATTTATTATAGCTACACACTTAACAAATGCTTTGTGGTTGATGATGATGGTGTTGATTTAATTTGTTGTAGCCAATAGCATGGTATGAGTTAGAATTTTAGATAATTGTGAGCAAAGATAACAATCGTATTGTTATATCAAACCTTCCATGGTTTAAAAGTGCACGTGTTCTGATTATAGACGTTTTGATAAGAACAGGTGTTGAAGCACCCCGGGTAAAGATCCATCACTTTCGGAAGCATGGACTTTAGTAACAGAAATGCCAACCAGTGATGCATCTCAGGGAATAAATATTTCATGCCCATAGATGCTTTCAAGAAGAAAACATGGGTTATTAAGTAATATGCAAATTATTAATAATGTGAGCCTGATTCACATTAGTGTTTTCTCAGTAATCTCTAAGTGTGGCTAATTTTCAGCAGTATTCCAAAATATATGAAAGCTACCACTTAAATATGTCCTCTCTAGATGCCAAATACAGTGATAGGTTTCTATTCTATTTTCCATTTTCCTTAGTGTATTGTTGAAAAGTGATATTCATACCCATTAGACAAATGTAGTTGGAATTGTTGCAGTTATATATAACACATCAACACCTGCTTGTTTCTTCTCATTAAAAATGTGATATGTACTGAAATCTGGTTGCATTTGAAAGGGTGAAAATGCATATCAAAAGCAAATCAAAGATTTTGTAAAAGAGCAGTGGTGCAAACCTCTGAGAGTATCACTTCTTGAAGATGATGTATTGAAATCTGTCCTTTCTATGAATTTCCATGCACAGCCTCTTTAACTGGTGAAGGCTCCCTCTCCTAACCTGATGGGTTTTTAATGGATGTGTTGGGGGATAAGGTGTAGGGCTTTCATTTATGTGACCTTTCCAGTAGTAGGTGAATAATGAGAGTATTCAACAAACATCTTTTTGACTGCCGCATCTTATCCTGCATCACTGTGGAATTCACTCAAAGGACACTTGGACTGCACTGGCATCACAAATTTGTGAAAGACGTAGTTTCCGTGTATCCAGAACCTACCTGTGTTTTTCAGGGTGGTGCAGCTAGAAGAAATGAAGCTGCTTCAAGAAGTATGACCTTTCCATGATGATAAGGGTTTTCAAAGGGGGGTTTAAACAGGTCTTGGTTATCTCTAGTTGGACCCAAGAAGACATGGGTTAATGATTACTGACATAGGCCACTCACGGTGCATTTTCATGCCTGAACTATGTATGATCAAATCACAGAGTTTTTTATTTTAATCAATGTGAATTGCTTATATGTTGCTTTCTTCGACTGCCCCTTTCCAAACATGATGCGGCAATCTATGATTTGGGTTATATTGTCCTTAGAAGGGTGTTCATATGATTTGGCTATTCATCCTTTCTTCTCAATAGTAAAAGCTATTTCTTTTTATTTAGCTTATTTCCTTCTGTTTATTAGATACAAGAATGTGGGCCAGTTATACTTTGGCTAAGAAATCAAAACACGAGAAAAAGACACAGGAAAGATTTTGTGTTTGAAATAATTAGACTGTAGGCTACTCACCGTTACAACCTCAAATCTGAGTGACTTTACACAACAAAAGTGACTTCTTGTTCATTTTAAAATGAAGAGAGGACCTGTATAGTCATTCAAGAGCTATGTTCCTTTCACATTGTGTCTCCACCACCCTCTAGGTCCTTAAAGATCTCTCCATTCAACTGGCACAGACATAAAGAACCAGAGTAAGGGTCATTTGGGGGAGTTTTTATGGACCAGGACATTTGCCAGGACCTTGTGATGATGGCCACAACTGAACTGCAAAGGAGGCCAAGAAATGCACTCTGTGTGACCCGAAGAAGAGAGGATACTATTTGTTGGATAACTAGCAATCAGTGCTACATAAATTGATATGCCAATTTCAGAACTACAGTGCAAAACTCAAAGACTCAGATAAAAATCCAAGCCCATCACTAGAGCCTTCTATGAAAAATTGTGTAGGATGTTTACTCAATGAACCACTTGGTCAGCGACATACAATGAAGTTTCTTCCACAGTATGCTGGATATGAGTAATCAAAGAATCACATATCTTCACTCTCATCATCCATTCTTTCGTTAATTGGGAATTGATTAGCAACCACATTTCTTGAGTTCTAGAGCTCCCAGGCTTAAGGCAGTATTAATCTTGAGTGTGAAGCTATATATCCCTCAAGCCAAGATTCTTAGAGTTCATCATATAATTAAAACATCTCCAAAATAGTCATCATGTTATATTCATAGTAGTAAGTAAGGCTACGCCAGAGGCTACAGAGCTGTGGGGGAAAAAATAGGGGTCATTCTCCTTTAAATAAAATGTGGCATATTTTCTACTAAAAATGAAATTTTTTTGAAATAATAGGTAAGCTGTCCTTGTTATTCATAAACATCTTATTTATGCATCTTCACTGTTGTGATAAATTAGCTGGGTTTGTTTTATATTTCCCTACAGTTTACTTTAAATAATCCTTCACAGTCATTCACCACAAGACCACATAAGGTTCTTTTTTTAATACCCAGAATGCTGAAATAGCATTTTGAGCACAGACTGTAATGCATAACAAGTGTATTATTTCTTCCTGGGAATGCCATGCAAAAACTTGTTCCTCTCATATTGTCTGTTTTTAGTTTAATTCCTTAAGGCTTCTCTGTATTTTAAAGGGTGATATACTTTGACCTTACAACCACAAATCACCCCCATCTTTCCTTCCCCTACGCTCCCTATCAGCCACATTCTAGCGTAACCATATCCTGAATTTCATTGCCACAAAACACTGACCATTTAAATGAGATTATTAACATAAGACACTGCTCACTCTTTGTCCTCTAATATCATCTTTTAGTTTTTCAACCACACCCAGAAAGCCTGCTCTATTTCTTAAGAAGCATTCACTCCTTCCTCCCACCTGCCTCTCCCAATCCAACAGGGCTGATGTCTGTGACAAAAGGTGACTTAAAAACAAAACAAAACAAAACAAAACAAAACAAAACAAAACAAAACACGTGAATGCTGATTTTCAATTCTAACATCCGCCAACCACCCAGAATCCATGCACCCATCCCACTACCACGATTGTCACCTATATGCGCATCTACAATCCATTATCATAGAGGAGACACCTGTTAAAGGAGATGTATTTGATCTATTTGAGTTCCACTTTAGGGGTGTCTTCTTGTGTTGCAGACCTGACTGAGACTGAGGAGCATAAACGTGTTAAAGTGCTTACTCATCTTTTTAAGTGAAAGGCTGTAGAGAATTCTATGAAGTCATTCATTCAAAAGCATATTGAGTATGCTTGGTGAAGCAACTTGAAGATGACAAGTAAGACCTACAATCTGATTCTTGGAGTTCACTGCTAAGTGGGAAGAGACAGCCACATCAGGAGTAGGAATGCGGTAAAGGCTGTGGGGGTAGGTGCAAGACCCACACAATTCCACATTTCTTTGCTTTTCCCTGTTATTCCCTCTGGCCCAAATGACCCTCCACTTTCAATTTTAAAACATTACTCATCTTGTGTTATATTCAGTATTTGGATGTCCTTAATTCATGCCCCACCCTGCCAGGAAGAAGCACCACTTCCTTGGTACTAATAGTAACTTCCTGTGGAGCCTACATTATCTATGTTATCATAATGTATCATAATCACCTGGTCACATACCTCCTTCCCTGTGGGAGTCCTAGAAGCCGGGGTCACTTCTTACTAATTTTATATCACTGGTGCCTAGGACAGTATCCAGAAAACAGCACATCTATATATATATATATTTGAACTGAACAAATCCCATCAGGCAGGACAAGCCAGGGAATATTTATACAAAGGATGATATTTGGGGAGGGAAGAGGGAGAAATATACCCCAGACGTGAGACCAGTATGTGCAGAGGCACAAAGATGTGGGAAATACAGAACAGGGGCAGGGTGGGAACAAGGACTCAGCATTTCAGTGTTTCACAAGCATGCAGTAGGCGATGGGAAGGAGATGTAGGAGTGTAGGAAATGAAATTGCTGAAGTGGGTAGATGATAAAGGTTTTCATAGAGCAACGTTCTGAGAGAAAACCTAATTCAAAGCTTTGGTCCTTAAGTTTTTGAAGAGTACAGAGCCCTTCGAAATTTCCAAGCATCCATACACCCTTCCACAGAAAATAAGCAACTTGAATGCACAAGCACTGTCATTATTCTGGGGGCCTGGAAATACCCAAAATCCATCCAGGGAATCCTAGGAGAGGGGAAAAGTTTGCTGAGCTTTTGCCTTCTCAGTAGAGAGACCACTTATTTTCTGGTAATCACTTATTAATGACTCCGTTGTCTTGCCACTGGGACTTTGCCCCCACATGTCATCTGTCCATCAGTATGTTAGGAACCTACGTACCTGGAAGCTTAGCAGAAAGGACCCAAAGAAGCCACACAGCCTGGGCTAGCCTAGGCCCAAGCTGATGATGGCCAAAGAATTCTTGTAGCTCAGTTCATCGCAATGGAACACCGCTGAGGAGGTTGAGACCCACATCTTGGTGTGATAAGCCTTGTGATCTTTGTGGAGCATCCTGGCTACTCAGCTTCTGAAGAAATGACTAATCCTGAGTCAGATCCTAAAGTTTGTCCAACCCCTCACTCTATCTCCCATACCGTGAAGGGGTTATGGGGAGGTATGGCTGGGTATGAAAACAGACTCTGACACTAAACTTGGAAACTTATGGATGTTTTCTATTTAAGCCTCACATCCCTCCATCTCCTGCTGTGTATCTATTTTCCATAAACGTTTTTCATTCTGCAAACTTTTCATGAGACCCGTTATTGTTTATCCCTACGCTGTATCTTAGATTAAGATCTTTTATAAGCTAAAGAATTCTCTGAGGCAAGAGTATTTATGCAGAAATATTAAATAGAATATCATTCCATGCAGGGGTTCCCGGGTATAGAAAGTGTGGAATGTTCTTTTCTGAGATTTTTATGTTTTCTTCCAGAAGTTTCTTCCGTTACCAAGCTCATTACTATAGAAGTTTTCAAGTAGGTTCATTTGGGGTCCCGAGTTTGAGGAAATAACGCAAGCCAGGTTTCTCTGTGATTTCTCAATTTTTGTACAGCGGAGAGAATTAGTCTCCATACATTACACAAACATAGTAAATTCATGAATTCAGTGAAAAAAGAATTCAAAACAATGAGTTGATTCATTCAACAAACCTTTCAATACCATGTTAATGCTGCAAACACACACATGGTTTACATTAAATAAATATTGAGTGATTGTAGTTGAGAAACAGGCAAAGTAGGGGAGGGAGTTAGTAGGTTTTCCTATAAGAGCAGAAAACAATAGAAGAAAAGGAGAAAGGGAAGTGGTTTTGTTTGTGGTGTTCTGTGAGTGGTTCTGAATTATACGACTTTATAGGGAACCCTGATTCGACCCTGGGAAAGAAAAAGACTGATACAGTTAAGTAAAGGGAGAAATGATCTTTATTCACCCAATTTAGGCTGGAATAGGTGGGAAGAGGCTTTAAATTATGAATTTTGCAGCAACAAAAGTTACCAAGGCAGTTTCTTAAAGCCCCGGAGAAATTATTATGGTTTTCATCTTCAGGTCGGCCCTGGCTTTGAATAGCAGCCTCGGAGAGTTTGAAGCTTCCTCTCTGTACTCCCGTTCCCCCCTCCAGCCATCCAGCGTTGGAAGCCTTTTCATTTCAGAGACCAATTGAGTATGTTTGCCAACGAGAAAGTTTTCACTAGACTCACTTCTCTATTTTCTTTCTGACGCAGAAAGCTGGAGTCAGACCTCTGGCCAATAGGAGGGCATTGACAAATCCCTATCCTGGCCAGGAGATAAAATATTTATACTCAGAGAAAGCTAGACTAAGTAGTCTGCGGAGTATTTTGCAGTGTAGAAGCCAAACACCTCCCTAAAAGAGTGGAGCGTGTTCACAAAAGCTCCTCTTTACAGATTGAAAAGTAAACTATGATTTCCATAGTAGAGGATCGCTGGATGTTCCTTGGACCGGTGCATGCCATGGAGCGTCTCAAATCACAGTTTGCTTGATGGAAGGGTGGGGGGAGATGGGGGGCGGATTTTTATTTTTTTGAGTTACTTCTTTACTTCCTTATTGGCATCACCAAAGGCGTCAGCTCCTGGGTGGGAGGGGTAGGATGCAAGGAGGAGGCAAGATTTCCCTTCCTAGAGACGAGTCGCACAGCCCCTGACCTGGATGGTGGCCTTGGGTGGGAGTTTGGAGCAGGGCCTCTTGTCTCACCGCCTCGACATTATTTGGAATTGTGGAAAGAGGAGACGGCTTTGATGTTGAAGACACTCAAAGGAAAGCAAAGGACAAGGGGAAAAGCGCCGTGAGTATAGCACCGCTGACCCTAGACAAGCCTTGGCTGGTCCTCCTGGCCCCGCCTCATAGCCACGGCCTCTCCATCAGCAGCAAGGGGCAGAGAGGGCTTTCCTTTTAGTTGAAAGCAGAGGGTGAGCTGAGCAGGCGGTTCAGAGGGTCATTAGAAAGCATCAAAGGAGGCAGCCTCATGATGGTAATAAGACGGCTGTGAGGAAATAAAGTGGGCATTGATCTGCACTATCGAGTGTGACATTTTAACCGAAGCTAAAAGCCAAGAGCAAATCTAGCCCTCTTATTCATCTGCCTGCCTGTTTTAGTAAATTGTCTTCCCCCTCCCCCCAAACCACTGGCCTCAGAGGTCACTTCATATTAGCTGGCTTGTTAATACTGAGGCAATCAATACTTAATCAACAAGTAATGGGATTTTGCAGTCATCCTGTATGATCTTTCAATAAAGCCCGGAATCCATCTCGGCCCATTCCAAGCCTGACGAAAGGTGTGCGGTTGCAGCAGCCCCTGGATTTGATGGTCTGATGCTCCTCGGCTGATCTGCATCTTATTAAGACACCAGGCAGCCACCGTCCTTCACCCCTTTGTGTCCTGATCCCCACAGAGCACAGCGTGGCACAGAATCCAGGCATCTGAGATTTTACATGCATCAGTAGGAAAATTCAGATGTCTTTACTGCACAAGGCTCAGGACTCTTTGGTAGCATTATACAATTAAAAAAATGAATACATAGAGGCCTGGAGAGAGAAGAGAAGCAGCCAACAGGGGAATTTAAAAAGGGATTAATGGCTGATTTAATAGATGATATTAGGCCAGGGAGCCGGAATCCCTACATGTCCCAATTTTTGAACTCTGGGCTGCCCATGCTATTCTCCAAATGGGCTCAGGGTATGATGAAGGGAAAGAGACAGGGCTTGGCCCCAGGCTCTGGACATCCAGAGAGCTTCTGAAGGAGCCACCTGGGGACTATGATACGGCGAGAAATTGGTTTTGGGACACAGAACTCGGTTTTCAGTACTCCCTTGGTATCTTGATGAAAGTAGGTGTTTCGTCCACTCCTAATGCTGTAGTACTGCCTTCCGGAGACGTTCGAAGGGGTCTCCTGACCAGGGAAAGCCTTGCTGCAGGCCTCACAGGATCCTCCAGAGCAGGTTTTCTTTGGTGAATTAGCCACTTGCCCTCGTCTCACCTTTAAACTTTCAGGCTTCGAAAATGATCTTGGTAGTATCTGACTCTGTGGTGCCAGTTCATGCTAATGAAGGTCAGTGAGTGATGACTAAAACTGGAATGCCCATTTATTGTTATAACTTTCAAGCAAATAACCTATCAGACAAATGGGGCGGACACAAGGGTCTCCGCCTGCATATCCCTGCGCTTCGGAGAAGAAGCTACGTTATTAGAAGATTGATTGGCAATCACAGAATGAGATCGAGGGGAATTAGGAGATAGTATGAACATCCAATGGCAGCTAGATCTAGCACCATGATGCATCCGACTCTACAATCGGCGAGGCCTGCCATTCTGCATTGATGACCCAACTTTCTGTGAACACCTCAACCGTTACCTACTCGTATTGTTCCCTGACAACCTAGTGAAATAGGCATTATCAGTGTCCACGTTGTACAGATGAGTAGATTGAGACTTAGAGAGTGGTTGAAAGGTGTATCTGAAGACATACAGGAGCTAACATATAGGGAAGCAGAGATCCAAACCCACACAGCCTGAGGCCGGGCCAGTGATAAAAACTCCCAAGCCATGTTGCCCTGCTTCTGCCATTTACTAGCTGCAAGACCTTGAGCATGGCCCTTAAAATAGCTAGGCCTTAGTTTCTCTAAACAAGGCACTGGGAATACTAACCACGCCTATCTCATTGGGTTGAAGATTAAATGAGTGATGCAGTTACAGTCTTTAGTAGAAGAGTTTGGCCTAGACACTCACTAATGTTAGGAATATTATGATATGGTTGTAGCATCATCACAGGCATGCTTGGTACGTCATCTTCTCGCCTGCACTCTGTGGATGGGCTCTGCCAATGTTTCCCTCAGGAACACTTCTTTGTTTAGGGCAAAAGCTGACCTACTACTCCTCTAAGCGGTACAGTCTTCCTTTAGCTATGTTAGTGACCTCAGTCATGGGATAGAATCTTCTGGGAGGCATAGGAGCTATTCTATCACTTTTTGGTTCATATTTTATATCCTGGAGGTAGAACAGATTTCCAGGTACTCTGGTGGAAGCTGTGAGTAGCAGGGTGCTAGCTAAGAAAATGGATGGTTTTTCCCTTTGTATTGCCTGTGGCTGCTAGGAGGATGCACAACATCAAACATCTATTTTCAAGAAAGTCATTAGATCGGCATTAAAAATAGTCATGAGGATCCTAGCAGCTAGGGTGAAAAAAGAAACTAAAATATATGGCTTCCTTTATCTGATTTAATTTACCTGTTTCCAGGACAGACAAAAATGTCCCTAAATACTAAACTTCTCTTTTAATAGTTCATTTCCTTTTACAGACTCGCCTTCCTAACAACAGAAACGATGCAGGTTCACCTTTTAAAATTCAAACTGCATGAACATTTCCAAAATAAGAAGAAAAAGATTTTGGTAATGGAACTCCTTAGTTGAGCTTGACTTCAGCCATTGTGCTTTCCATCACCGGCTTGGTTGGATTACCCTTCCCTAAATATTGTGCTCCTCGGGTCCCTCGGCTGCTAAATAATTGCTTGTAATTTCTGTAACTGCAGAAAGCCTCCCCCGCCCCGTTTCTTTATTCAGCCTAATGCTGCCACCACACCTAACCTTGCTCACATGAGTGTCACAGCTCCCCTTGAAGATCTTCCTTTAAGTTAGAGTTGTGCTCACCTCCTTTGGAACTTTCCTCCAGTTGTTATGACCATGAGGAATGCCCCCGCCTCAGCCTCACTAACCCACACCTGAATTGAAGATGCTTTCTCCATTAAATTACTTCTGAAACTTCAATCCTGCTGATTTTCTTCTGTGAGCCTCCCCAGTACTTACAGTCTATACTCCACGATTGCCCAAATTATGTTGTCCATGTTTTCTGTTCTGATACTTATCTCCCCTATTAGATCACAATTTCCCTTGTGGAGAGACCCAGTCTTAGACTTCTATCAAGTTTGTATAAAGGCATTAAGCACATGGTAGGATTTTAATATATACTCGTGTTTGTTTTAATATATACTCAATTTGTTATCATGGTTAAGAGAATTATTATTATCATCATCATCATTCTTAAAAGCTATAATAATACACGCTTCACCATATAAACGTAATAATTGGTAAATTATTCTTTACCAAGTAATCTTCCAGCTAAAGAGTTGACATATATATATTCTGACTCAATCCTCAAAAAGTGATCTGGGCAAAAAAAAAAAAAAAAAGTGATCTGGGCTAGGTATCATTGCCCTTACTTTATAATAGCTGAGAATTCTGAGTTTCTAAACATTTAAGCAATTTGGTCAAGATTGCAGAACTGGGGGAATGGTGGACTTGGGATTTGAAAGCAGATTGATGTGATTCTTATTCATTCACACTACAACACATGCACCTGTCTTGCAAATGTTCTTTCAGTTTGTTTCTTTGTAAATTGACACCTGACCTCTAAGTTTGTGAAACTGACCAAAAGAACTTTCTTTGAGTGAAAGGAATTCTACTTTTTACTCTTAATACACACAATGTTACTGCCCCAGCGACCTGGGCTTTCGTCTCCCAGCCCATAGCACAGCTCTTCACCTGTATTGCTCTTCCTGACACTCAAGAGAATACTTCCTTCTTCCTATTTCCCAGTCTTTCTTCATTTTGTAAAATTGAATATTCAGGTCAGATCCTTAGAAAACACTTCAGAAGGAACACTTCTTGGGCCATCAACTATGGCTCACTTTTCTTTTGGAAAACAGAAGTATCTATACAATAATAGATAAGGGACTTTGAACCGGTTCCCTGAAATTCCTAGAGGAACCTCTCAAAGAGGGCAGCTCATTTTGGCTTTCATCTCCTGCTTTAGGATTGCTCAGTGTATCATGGTTGGAATGGGATCTTGGAAAGCGAAGTTTTCTGGGCTCTACTGAGGTAATAACACTTGTTTAAAATTAATAAACTACATTTTAGAGCGGTTTTAGAAACATAGCAAAACTGAGAGGAAGGTAAAGTATAGATTTCCCATATCCCCCCCACTCTTACACATGCATATGGCCTCCCCCATTACCCGAGTTCCACACTACAGTGGTACATTTGTTACATTGGATGCAGCTCCATTGACACCTCATTGTCATCCAAAGTCTATAGCTTACTTTAGGATTCATTCTTTGGGTTGTATACCCCATGAATTTTGATAAATGTAAAAATTACATGTATCCACCATGATACTATCACTGAGAACGTTCTCACTAAAGCTCTTCCTATTCATCTCTCCCTCTCTCCTAACCCCTTGCAATCTTTCATTATCTTTTTATTGTTTCCAAGGTTTTGCCTTTTCCAGAACATCTTATAGTTAGAATCACATAGTATAGAGTCTTCCGAGATTGGCTTCTCTCACAGTGCTATGCATGTAAGTTTCCTTCATGCCTTTTTGTGGCTCCATGGCCCATTTCTTTTGAGCACTAATGATATTACATTAACTGCATGTACCACAACTTGTCTATCCACTCGTTTATGGAGGACATCTTGGTTGCTTCCAAGTTTTAGCAATTATGAACAAAGTTGCTATAAACATCCATGTGCAGGTGTTGGTGTGGATGTAAGTTTTCAGCTCCTTTGGGTAAATACCAAGGAGCACAACTGCTGGATTGTATGGTAAGGGTGTGTTTAGTTACGTAGGAAACCACCACGCTGTTTTCCAAGTGGCAATACCATTTTGCATTCCCATGATCAAGGAATGAGAGTTCCTGCTATGTATGGCATATCTTTCCCAGCATTCATTGTCAACATTTTGGATTTTGGCCATTCTAATAGACATGTAGTGGTATCTCATTGTTGTTTCAATTTGAAATTTCCTAGTGACATGTGGCGTTGAACATTTTTTCATAGGCTTACTTGCCATCTCTATATCTTTCAGGCTAAGTGTCCTGGGAGTATTCAGTATTATTACTGAAGAACATTTAGTGTTCTAAGTATGCTGGTATGTAAGTAGCTCCATAGCTTGACACAAACCATCAAACTTCAAGAAGTTGCATGTGTGACGGTAAGAAAGACATGATTGCATAGAAAGACTACTCGAAAAGCAGCCATAGTAATAAACTTCACGCTACAAAGCTTAGCTCAGGGACCTACTGACTACGTTAGTCCCCACTTCTCAGCATCAGCATCAGCATCAGCATCAACAACATTCTGTTTCTCCTCTGTTCCACTTCCCAGTACTCTGAGGTCCTTCTTACTCCCTGATCATTCTCCAGCCTGTCTTCTTTAATTTGCCTTTTAGTAAATAGGCTCTTCTTTTATACTCAAACCTGCCTTTCATTTCTTGATGTTGACTTCAGAGACATTCAAAGACCTGGCACCTGTACACCAGGGGCTGTGGATCTTAGAGCCATTGGTGCCCTGCGTCCTCCCAGTGCTTTCAAGGCAGGGCAACCGATGCCAGTGACTATTATGGTTTTCCATTAGGAAAGTCAGGCTCATCTCTCATTCTACTAAGCAAAAATGCCCAGTTGCCATCTGGAAAAATTGGCCATGCCTCTTCTTTGTGAGGAAAACTGACAAGTACTAGTTGAGTAGGTCCTTCTAGTCACCTATTGAAGAAGGTTACTAAAGGGAAGTAAAGAAAAATCTCTAGACCACTTAGAGGGAAGGACCCAAAAAACCAAATCTGTGAATGCATGTACCTTGATTTCTTTTATGCCCTGAGCTAGAGGTCAGTGCTGACTTTTCTGGCTTTTCAACGACTGTAGGAGAAGGGATTTTGTACTTTCCTTGAGACACTAATTGTCATGCCAAGAAAAATGCAAAGGCTTTAAAGTGACTGGATATAGAAGGAAAGAAAGCCCCACATCTATGTGCTGTGTAGCTCCCTTTGTACCCTCTTTTCCCCTCCTCCCTCGCCCCTGCCCCTGCCCTCTCCACCTCTCCACCTCTGTACCAGCTTTGGGCAGAGAAATCTCCATTTGTGAACTACTTCAATGTATTCCTTACCATCTGGCTTATAGTTGCTTTTGGCTAACGGGAAGCACCAGCGGGAGATCTGTAGGCAAGATGAGAGGGGGGTGGGTATTGTTCTTTTGGCTCCCTTCCTGCGGGGTCACTGAGGGTTGACCATGTTTCTCTAGTGAAGACCCCGGCTCCCATGAGTGAGGCAGCCTTTTCCCCTGCTACAGCCAGCCTCCCTGGGTTCATGTTCTTCCTCCCTTTGCCCATTCAGTCAGGAGAGGTAACGGATCCCAACTGTTCCCAGCCTCACAGTACTACACATACTTTTATGTTTCCCACATCCCTGTCTTTTAAATTGCCCCTTTATTAGGCTTTTAAAAATTATCCTATTGAGTGTGCTATCACTGACTGTCACTGATACCGTATACAATAGTAACACATTAAGAAGGAGGAAATGCCTAAAGACTCTTAATATCTAAATAGAAATTCAAAATTTGGAGGGCTTCCTGAAAAAAAAAAAAAATTGTACCTTCTAACTTGAGAGGACTCTTTTACGTGAGCTATGAGTATAGTATATGTTTATATTTTGGAAGGGGATGGTGGTAAACTTAGAAATTAGGATGAGCATCACATGTGAAAATAAATGATGCTGTGAATGGCATACTTCTCTAGTGATTATGATAAAGCCCCAACTCTTAATTTGGATAAATTGCTAACAACCCAACTTAGCACACCCATTTGCAGTAATCATTATTTTGCTGACTTGGCTCTATGTCTGGCTTGCATTTCAATAGTGAATGCAAAGCCTATAAGCATTTAAGGGCTTTCTTGCTACACATCTCCCTATTCACAAGGAACCCAACCCAGAATCAGAACGTCCCAATGCCTGTGCTGTATTTCTGGTTGAACATTAAGAACTTTTGAAGTATGGTTTAACTCTTAAATGCTGTCAAGGGTCTTTTGAATCAGTTGCGAAAGCCAGTTGTAAAGTTCAAAAGACATCATTTCAAAACTAAAACCATTAGCCAACTGCTTTATTGACATAGTGAATTGTGTTTAGATGAAGCGCTTAACCTCAGCATGCACTCAGTCCTTGCTCTGTCACACATGCACGATAAAGGACATGAGCGGGCGTGTGCATCAAATGAGTCTGGTCCAATCATTACCTGAATGTCTTTCTAACAATCAGCCAAATTAGCAAGCTGCGTTATAATGATCCCCCCCCCCCCCCCCCCCCCCCGCCGCCGGTTGGCCACTTTTGTGAGTTAGGAGAGTCATTTAGAAAAGAGCCTTGGTCTGGGAGTTCTGGCCCTAGGTCTATTACTAACCAACCAGTTTGAGTGTTTTGGAACAAGTCATTTAACTTCTCAGAGCTTCTGTTTCCTTATCTATAAAGGGGAGCACTTGCTAAAGTTCTTTTCCATACTGAAGTACTCTGGCCAGGCCCCTCCAAATGTTTGTGGGTTCCATTTCTCTGCAGTGGTGTTACTTTGGTATCTTGACAATGATGTCTGGAGTTTATCGGGGCATTTATTTGCATGCATAGACATCTCAAGGAGGTTGAGAGAGAGAGAGAGAGAGAGAGAGAGAGCTATGTATTCTGAACATTGGTACTCTGTCCCCAAGACACAGTGATACCCACCTCTGCTCCCTAGAAACCAAACTCATCTGCTGGCTTAATATCAGCTTGACCTTCCAAGTCCATACTCTGTTCCAGGCCAGCTTTGATTTCATTTTCAGCTGAGTTGCCTATTTTTCTTTGATGTGATAGTTTATAAAGCAAACTTGAAGGGACTCTGAAATTGGTCTGGGCAGTGTTGTTTTAGCAGAGGCCTTGAACCTCAGTGGAAGAAGGCCAATCTTACATTCTGCATGTATTTTACCAAAGATGACAGTTAGTAGCTAATGCCTTAGAGCCTGCGTTTTGAAGCCACCTTTAACTGAGTACAGCTCAGATGGAGAGAAGGGCAAGGAAAGGCAAATGAACATCTGGCAAGGCCAAGAGTGTTATGAGTTGTATCCAATACCAAGCATGTCCTGATTAAATCCAGCTAGACATCACCTAACTATCAGCTGTTCTCTTCAGCGGGGATAAATTCACCTTTATGAGAGGATGCAGTAGCTGGGATTATAAGAGCATGTTTAAGAAGCATCATGAAAACTTTGTTTGCACCTGCTTGTGTGACCCAACTCCCATTCCTCCTTCCCTCCTCTCTCTTCCTTGCTTCCTTGCTTTCTCTTCTTTTCTTCTCGTCCCATCCCTATCTTATTTTGAAGGACAGATTTTACCCAGAAGAATTAGGCTGTTCTTTCTTTCCTTCCAACTCCAGGATCCACACTCTCCACAGAGGTAAAGGTGGCTACAAGCTGCTTCCTGCTAGCTCTGGAACCTTCCAGTATGAGCCATGAGCCGCACTGGACTGTGTTGTGTGTCTGAAAATTTGGTATTGTTTTCTTTTTCAGAGTTCTTAGCTATGTTGTTAGGTGAATAGGCTTCGTGGTGGCTGTATCTTTTGTTGGGTTCCTCATCATTAATATGTAGTCTTCTTAATCCTATTAGAGCTTTTTTCCTCTTAAATATTATTTTGTCTTATATTAATATTGCTATCATCTTCTTTTCAGTGAGTATTTACATCATGCATATATATTTCTTTCCTTTATCTAATGTGGCTTTGTTTAGGAGATCTCCTTTGTATAGTATATAACTTTATCTGTTTAACCTTACCTGATCATCTATTTTAATACATATTAAATGTATTTAATAAGCATGTTTATGTACTTACTGTGCGTTTGTACATATTATTTGCACTTATTGTGATTACAGGTATTTTTTTTGTTGTTATTTCAACCATCATACTTTGTGTTTGCTATTTACTATCCTTCTCCTTTACTTCATTTCAGCCTTCTTTTAAATTGAGGTTCTCTATATGCCTTTCCAAACATCACCATCTATTTTCTTTCTACATTGATTTGGAATGTATGCATTACATTTCAATTTCCTTGATTTTTTAACATACTTACATGACTATAACTTTTTACGTATATACAGAAACTCATTTTTTCCTATTTTTGTCCTAAATAGTTGAATGGTATTAGCACAATCAAGTTACAGACATTCCTTCTCGCTGATTCTATTGTCTTATAATTTTGCTTATATTAATGTAAAAACAAGGGTTTGGAAAGGCAATCAATACAGACTTAAATTATCTATTAACTTCAATAAGTTTCTGTGATCTTCACAGTTTAATTTTCCCCCTAAATCTTTCTTTTGGTATATTTCATTTTATTTCTGAAGAAGTGTATATTTAATCATTCTTTTAATGGGGATCTGTCTGGGAAAAAGCAGTCTTCATTTTTATGTGTCTAAAAATGTCCCTATTTTTGAAAGATAGCATAGCTAGGCATAAAATTCTAGGGTTGACAATTTCCATCAATTCATTGAAAATAAGAATCTGCTATCATGTGGCCTCTAATGTTGCTACTAAAAGCCTATTGTCTCCAAAAAATAAAATAAAACCAGATACCTGTCATCTCCTCTGGGTAACATGACTTATCTTTATGGGAATGTATAAGATTTATTTATTTATTTGTTTCTTTCTTTTTTTTTTAATTAACAACATATGATATTTCCAGTGGCTCAACCACTTCATCAATAGTTGGTATTTTTAATTTTAGTCATTCTAGCAGATATAGCATATTGCCATTTTAAATGTGCATTTTTCTAACGATTAATGATGATGAACATCTTTTTCTGATTGATTAATTTGTTTTTGTGTAAGTACAGGGTTTTTTTTTTTTTTAACTGAAGTGTAATTGACACACACTGATATGTTGGTTTCAAGTGTTCAACATAATGGTTCTGTAACTCTATACATTATGCTATGCTCAGCACAAGTGTAGCTACCATCTGTCACCATACAATGCTATTAGAATACCACTGACTATATTCCTTATGCTCTACTTTTCAACCCCATGACTTATACATTCCATAACTGGAAGCCTGTATTTCCCACTCCCCTTCTCCCACTTTTACCCATCATTCCTTCCATCTCCTCTCTGGCAACCATCAGTTTCTTCCCTATTTATGGGTCTCTTTTTGCTTTTGTTTGTTTGCTCGTGTTGTTTTTTAGATTCTACCTATAAGATAGATCATATAGTGCTTGTCTTACTCTGTCTGACTTATTTCACTTAATATAATACCCTCTAGGTGCATCCATGTTGTTGCAAATGGCAAAATTTCATTCTTTTTAAAGGCTAAGTAATACTCTAGTGTGTGTGTATGTGTGAGTGTATCTCACATCCTCTTTATCCATTCATCTTTTGGTGGACACACTTAAGATTGTTTCCATATCTTGACTATTGTAAATAATGCTGCAAAAAACATAGAGGTGCATGTATCTTTTTGAATTAGTGTTTTCCTTTTCTTTGGGTAAGTAGCCAATAGTGGAATCACTGGATTATATTGTATCTTTAATTTTTTGAGTAACCTCAGTACTGTTTTCCATAGCGGCTACCTGAATTTACATTCCCACCAACAATACATGAGGGTTCCCTTTTGTCCACATGCTATTTCTTGTGTTTTTGATTCTAGTCATTTTGTAACCAGTGTAAGGTGACTTTATATTATGGTTTGGATTTGCATTTCCCTGATGATCAGTGATGTTGAGCATCTTTTTTTTTTTTTTAAGATTTTATTTATTTATTTAGTCATGAGAGACACACACAGAGAGAGAGGCAGAGGGAGAAGCAGGCTCCACGCAGGGAGCCCGATGTGGGACTCGATCTGGGAACTCTGGGATCACACCCTGGACCAAGGGCAGATGCCCAACTGCTGAGCCACTCAGGCACCACTTAAGCATCTTTTCATTGTGTCTGTTGGCTATCTGTATGTATGTTTTGGAAAAATGTATATACAGGTCCTTTGCATATTTTTAATCAGATTATTTGTTCTTTTGGTGTGCAGTTGTGTGTTCTTTATATATTTTGGATATCAACCCATTACCATAATTTAAATTGACATATCTGGTAAGGGGTTAGTATTATTATTTATTTATGCATTTAAAATAGAATATATATGTTAAAGCATGAAATTATGGCTCCATCTTGAATGAACAAACTTTTAAAAAAATACTGGTGATATTTTAAAAATGTTAATAGTCAGAAATGCGAATAGGCAACGAAAAATTTGATTCAACCACATAGAAAATCTGAAGTCATGTATATTTTTGTTTAATTGTATATTAAAAACATCTTTCCACTTTGAGAGATAACCTTGTATATCACACTTTAATGACTTTATGGAGAAACATCTGAACTTTAGCTAGAGATACTCAATGACACTTTAGGAAAATCGCATATACACATTGTCTCTCTTTTCTAATATTCTGTTAACTTCTGAAGGGCATGAGGAAAGGATGAGGCTGTGCTCATTTCATATTTTGAGATAAATGGATGGTTACAATAATAAGTAAACAATGAATGGTTGAGTGTTTCAGTAAAAGAGTAAGCAAATGCATAGTTGGTAATGTGAACAAGAAAACCACTACAAGTTGTACATTCCTGCTTATTTAGTCATCTCTCAGGTCACGTGGTTACAAGGAAAGATGCTACTAAGGCCCTTAAGTCTTATAATGACTTTCAGCATGCTTTAGTATAATGCCAATGTATAAAACAGCACTATTTAGAACATCTTACTGCATAAGGAGTGGCTCTATTGCTGCCTCTCAGATTTCTTATAGGTCTTGGAATCATTTAGAGGATCACTTAATTTTTGAGAATGAATAATTTTATATTTTTTCTAAAAAGAGTGAGTCCTTCTGCATGTCTGTTTACACATTGACTAGAAATGTGTGTGTGTTTGAACACACACACATGTGGGCATTAAGTACATTATTCAGACTGACCTCAGCACAAGTATTTCTGCATGGAGCTCACACATAATCCAGATACCAGAGATGGATTCCTTTCTAGAAGTCCATAATGGCTAAGAGAATCAGTATTCCTGTGTCAGGGACCAGTATGCCATGTTCTGAAGATACAACATGAATTGACATTAAAATCTTGCTTGAACTTATTAAAGCTAGAATAGAAAAGACCCTGTTTCTAGACCAGAAAAAGGACCTTTACGTCTAACCATGCTCTCTGTAACCTCTCTGTAAGAGGACCAGGCAAGAAACTGTATATCATTTGAGATATCTCTTATACCAGAAAATAATTTAAGGCTCATCAGCTGATGATTGGTTGATAAAGCCCAACACATTAGATTTTCAAAATCATCATTATTTGAAATAAAATAGTCAAATTTAATTTCTACCCACTAGAAATGTCTAATAAGTAGTCGTAAATCTTAGAATTGCAGGGGCTGTCTAGAGAGCATCTCATCCAATGTCTCATAGTCATGTGGGTAAAATGCTAGTATTTTTTATTTCAACTACAATTATTTAATAATACTATGTTTCAGGCAATGCACTAGGCCCTGCTGAACAAAACATAAACACTGCTTCTAGTAATTTAGGTTCATTATTTTACAGATGAAGAATCTGATATGCCTCATGTTATGTAAAGGGTCTTGCTCATAGACATACAGCCAATCAATGATACAGAAAAGATTAGAACCAATGCTTCCTACAGATAAATGGCCTGCAATCCATTTTACACAAAGCAAATCCTACATGTATTAACTGATATTAGTGTAATAAGGTTTTTAAGTGGAGTTCCAGAATATTGAAACAAAAGTAACCCAAACATCCAGCTCCAGTATCATTTATTATAATAGTAATAGTTATTTATTTATATTTACTAAATAATTACACTTCATAGAAATCCGATGGAATAAACTTATTAAACCCATTTTACAGAGGAAAAAACCCTAAGGCACTAAGTTCATAAGGAATTTGCCTTAAATAACAGGGCTTATAATTGGCAAACGAGGATCTAATATCCTGGCTCCTAACCATTCTACTATCTGGCTTCTCAGGAGAGTAATCATTGATATTACAAGGTCAAGAAATATTTTCAAATCATAAATAAGTAATAAACCTCATTTTTTGGCTACATGCTCCCTAGTTCTAAAAAATCTTCGAAAAAAAAATCAAGAAAAAAAAGAAACAAACCAAAAAATATTCCCTTAACTATAGAGAACAAGCTGGTGTTTACTGTAAGGGAGGTGGGTGAGGGGATGAGTGAAATAGGAGATGGGGGGATTAAGAGTACACTTATCATCATGAGCACTAAGTAATGTATAAAATTGTTGAATCACTATGTGTACAATATGTACACCTGACACTAATATAACACTGTATGTTCACGATACTGAAATTAAAATAAAACAAATAAAAACAAATAAAAAATGACCTTTGAAAAATCTATAGCTCAAATTCTTATTAATTAGAAGACCTCACATCTTGGCTATGACAAATTAAAGGCTATTCTTGAGTGCAGTGGGTCCCATTTCTCTTTGAAAATGGGTACTTTTGGGATCCCTGGGTGGCGCAGCGGTTTGGCGCCTGCCTTTGGCCCAGGGCGCGATCCTGGAGACCCGGGATCGAATCCCACGTCAGGCTCCCAGTGCATGGAGCCTGCTTCTCCCTCTACCTATGTCTCTGCCTCTCTCTCTCTCTCTCTCTCTCTGTATGACTCTCATAAATAAATAATAAAAAAAAAAAAAAAATTTAAAAAAAAAAAAAAAAAAAGAAAATGGGTACTTTTTTGACATTTAAAATTCTCAGTTCTTCTTTATACATTTAGTTATTCATACATTTCTTGCCAAACCTATAGATTTCTGAACACCTTACAGTTGTTTACAGTCCTCCAGTTCCTAAAGTTGGATTAGCATTGGGCTAAAAGCATCTGAAAAACAGAGATGCATTTCTTGATACATTTTTTATATTGGTGTTTCAGTTTTTGTTCTCTTAAATGGTCTATTTTTCTCTGAAATAAAATTAATACTTTTTTTTTCAATTGTTCATATTTTGAAATAATCCCTCCAGGACAAAGACAGGCTCTTAAATCTATAGTAAAATAGAAACATTTCACCAGAAAAGATTTCTTTTCACTTTTAGCTCTTGGATTTATATCTCCTATGAAAATGAACTTCATACTTCCACTTGCATAGCCCTGCAGCTCTCACAAGAAGGGAAAGGAAAGAACAAGGAAGGCAGGGAGGGAGCTCTTTGGGATGTACGCAAGTATCACACCAAGTACTAGATCATGCTTTTAGTCCTAAAAATTGGAATTTATAATAGCTTATTCTATGTTTGCAAGTTAAAAGCATATTATCAATTTTCCAAAGAAGAATGTAGAGTTTTTAGAGTGACAATCCAGAACACATGCATTTATAATTATATAATATGGTGTTCAATACATAGTAGGCAGTCAATGTTCTCTGGTTGATTTGCTTGATATACTACTATAAACAATATGCCATTAAGTGGAAAAACTAATAATTGCTCTTAGCCCATCCATATCATTCCGATGTTAGCAACACCAGGGGCCTTAGTCTTTATTATTATTTTTTTTTCTTAGTCTTTATTCCCTAGTTATACTTAAGGTTGATCTCAGGGAGAAAGCCTTAAGACTCTGAGAATATGATTATTAGCTAGGATATTGTGTCTGAACAATCAAACTATTGTGTATTGTAGAAGGAAACTGTGTTTCCTAGGTTATCCCACTACAATATACAAGATAAAACTCTTAAAAGTTTTACCTCAGAAATAATAGGCTTTGTGTACCAAATTTAGGAAACATATACATCACAAAACAAGCCTTTGTGTCTCATTATAAAGCACTCAGTGGTAAATTTCTTTGAAAAGTTGAGCAGGATACAAAAGTAAAATAGTGTAGGGAAGGCCATCGTGGGTAGAGACTGCTAGTTTTCCCCCAATAAATATGTTCCTCTAGTCTTCCAGTCAAAACTTCAGATGTGTTTCCATATCTGGGATGGCTAAATAAGCTTTGATTGGCTGACTCCCTCGCAGTTAACAACTAAAAACTATAGACAAAATATACAGACAGTGACTCAAAGGCACTGGAGATTGAACAAAGCAGGTGGATTCCGGGGGAAGTTGACACTATGAAAAAGAGAATGGCCGGTTGATTTGCCAATTTTTATGGCTTTTAGACTAAGGGCAAATCACAGTTGGCACTGAGTAAGACTTAAAACTCTAAGAGAAAACCTACAAGCTGTTGATAGAAAGGAACAGAGGAAAGAGTTTGAGGCAAACAAAGCAAATGTAAAGAAGGAGTCCATTCCAAAAATGAGAAATACAAGGAGAAGGGATTCCAATTTCTGTGCCTAGAATCTGTCCAAATCTCTGGCTTTACTCTGAACCATATATGGGAAAAATAGAGTCCAGCTAAATATTAAAGAACTGAACTGGTATTTGACCTGTAGCTCAAGAGACAGAATTCTTGGTTTGAATCTGACCAACTTAATTGCCTCCTAAAACAAACAAAAACAACTTATCTTTCTGGGGGAATAAGACAGAATCCAGTGTCCTTATTACAGAGTATTTACAATATTTAGGGTATATTTCAGAATTATTTTACATACAAAGAAAGGGGGGAAATGTTACCCACTTTTAAAATAAAAGACAATCCATGTAAACCAACACCTTGATGACCAGGATTCTGGAATAGACAATTATGTGCAATGATGTGGAAGCCAATATGCTTATAATTAATAAAATATAGGATTGTTCAGTAGAGATATAAAAACTTAAAAAGAAACTAAACAGAAATTCTAGAACTGGAAAATTATAACACGAAAGAAAAATGTAAGTTGATGGACTTAGCAAGAGGGTGGAGACAGCTAAGGACAGTCGGTGAACTGGTAGGCAGGGGATTAAAAATTATCAAACCTGAAGAACAGAGAGAACAAAAGATTTAGAAAATAAGTCCCAGGGGCAGGTAATGCACAGGCATGCCTTGTTTTATTGTACTCTGCTTTATTGTGCTTTGCAAATATTGCATCTTTTATAAATTGAAGGTTTGTGGCAACCCTGCGTCAAATAAGTCTATCAGGGGCACTTTTCCAAGGGCATTTGCTCCCTTCATGTCTCCGTGTCACATTTCGGTAACTCTTTGCAATATTTCGAACTTTTTAATTTTGATTAACTGTGTTATGGTGGTCTGTGATCAGTGATTATGACTTGAGGAAAGCTCAGATGATGGTTGGCATTTTTTAGCAGTAAAATATTTTTAAGCAAGATCTGTACATTTCTTAGACATAATGCTACTGCACAATTAGTAGACCACAGTATGATGTAAACATAACTTTTATATGCACTGGGAAACCGAAAATTTATCTGACTTTCTGTAGGGTGATACTTACTTTATTGCAGTGGTCTGGAACCAAATCCACAGTATCTCCCAGGTAGGCCTGTAATAACAAAAGATCAAATATGCCTGTAATTGGAGTCTCAGGAGGGAAAGAAAGGGCTAAAAAAACTATTTGAAGAATAATGGCTGCCAAGCTCCAAAGTTTGGGAGAAGACATTCATTTACAGAATCATGAAGCTTAGAACATCCTAAGCAGGATAAATAGGAAGAAAAAATATACTTAAATACATCATAATCAAACGACTAAAAAACAAAGATTAAAAAAAGACTCCAGATTTTCAGCTGGCTATGTGGTTGCCTAAAATAAAAACTACACTTCTCTGGAGTGCCTGGGGGGCTCAGTTGGTTAAGTGTCTGCCTTTGGCCTAGGGTCCTTGGGTCCTGGGATCGAGCCCCACATAAGGGTCCCTACTCAGCATGGAGTCTGCTTAGGATTCTCCTTCTCTCTCTGCCCCTCTCCCCACTTATGTGCTCTCACTCTCTCTCTCAAATAAATAAATAAAATCTTAAAAAACAAACAAACAAAACAGGGGGATCCCTGGGTGGCTCAGCAGTTTAGTGCCTGCCTTCAGCCCAGGGCATGATCTTGGAGACTCCGGATCGAGTCCACAGTCCACATCGGGCTTCCTGCATGGAGGCTGCTTCTCCCTCTGCCTGTGTCTCTGCCCCCCTCATTCTGTGTGTGTGTGTCTTTCGTGAATAAAAAAAAAAAAAAAAAAAAAAAAAAAAAAAACCACAGAACTACACCTCCCGGTCTCCCTTACAATGAAGTATGGTCATGTGACTAAATGTTGACCAACTGTATGGTAGGGACAGTGAGATATGCAATTCCCAGGACGTGTCCTTAAAGAAGAGATGTGCATCTTCTTCTCCTTTTCTGCCTCCTTGCTGACTGGAGCGCGATGTGATGTGATGGAAGTCTTCTTGGGCTGCGAACAAGAGCAGCCCCTTCAATAGGAAAGAGACAACTGAGAAGGAACCCGGGGCTTCTGATGCACAGAGGACCATCCTGGCTTCGAAATGACCTCGTACCGGCCTCAGGATGCTGTCTGAGACAGAAATAAACGTACCTTTTAATCTCGGAGAAAAATGAAATTTTTATCTGTTGCTTTTGATTTTCCGATCATACAACTAAACTTATACTACAAGATACAGCTAAAAACATTTTGTATCAATGTCAGGGAACACTTTACACAGGGCAGAAAGCAAACATGAATAAGTCAGAAGTCTGGCAAAGAAGTAATTAGATTTTTTTTTAATTTCTACTTTAATAAGGTAAGAGGTTATTAGTGGAATCAAAGTGCTATTCTCTTTGGTATTTTTCCCAAGCTTAATGTAAGTAATGCTTTGTTAAATGGCTCAGAGGAGTTTTCAATCAATCAACTTCAGAAAACAAAGGAAGAAAGTCATAAACATAATTGAAGGAGCTTACTGATATTTTCCATTTTCCTCCTTATAAATTAAAGCCAGTGCTCATTCACTGTCTCTCACCTGTTCTCATCTAACCTCTCCCGAAGGTCTTGGCTTGCCATGAGGTTTCCCCAAGCCTCTATCTCTTTTTACTAGACAAGAAAGGCTCCATTGTCTCAGCATGTAGGAGAGGTGGCTGGCTTTCTCCACTTCCTGTTGGTGCAGAACTGTGGCCCCCCGTTGGGGCTGTGGATTGTGGTGTGTCCTTCTAGATGTCTGATTGGACTGGCCCCATCTTCACAGGATTTTCAGCTCGTCCCCCAACTCTCCCTGGGGTTCAGTGAGGTAGATACCATTTAACGATGTTGCCCTATGAGGGAACAGGTACCTCTTGCACCATTTTTCAGCACCTTTTGTTTTTAAGAGTATAAAAGAGCCAGTATTTTTTAAACATCAACAATGGCATCTCTATGTAGCGGTGTATCTACGTACCTGTCTATTTATTGAGTTTGTCTAAATACTTTCTAATATATACGTATGTATCTCTGTATTGGACAAAGTGTTTAGGAAATAAGCCATTAATTTAAAGCAGGAGCTTAGAGCCAAACACTGCATTAGGCCATTTACGTGGCTGACTATCTAGTGGTGAATGTTTCTCCTGTTTTTTGATCTCGTGGGTTGCCTCTGTTAGGGGTGGCCAGCCAGCTTCCACGTGACTCTCACATGGCTTCATCGTCAGCAGCTGCTGATGCTCCAAGAATCAATACTTGAGCGCAAAACATCAGGGAGATTTGATGTCAAGACTTTCTCACTAGCGTGTCCAACCGATACCTCCTGTGAACACTCGCACAAAGAAGCAGAGCTTTTCTCTCTGTGCCTATTTTGCACTTAATGCCAATTTAAATTAAATGTAGACAGGAGGATGGCAGCTACCCAGGGTCCTTCATTTCCCGTACCAGTGTAATGACTAATCCAGGGAATTTTGGTACTTTGCAGGTTGCAGTATCTTCTCTTGCTTCACTTCAATAAAATCCCTGTGACTCATCCTCTGTGGTCTCAAGCTCGGAGCCCTGGTTGACCTGGAGGGTCATCGTATGCTCTACGAAGGCAGGCTTCAACCTGCCTTCAACCCAGGCTCTTTGAGCCCTGATGGGCAGGCACAGAGAAGGCTAAAAAAATTAACCCGTGTCTCAAAGGAGCTTAGAAGTTGAAGATTAGGAGAGGTGTTTGGTGTAAGATGGGGGCTATGACCATTACTGTTGCAGGTTGAATTGTGTCCTCATCCCCAAAATTCATTTGTCAAAGTCCTAATCCTCAATGCGACCTTATTTGGAAGTAGGATCTCATAGATGCAAGTAATTTAGAGGAGGTCATACTGGTGTAGGGTGGGCACCTAATCCAGTGTAACTGGTATTTTTATGAAAAGGCGAAATTTGGGTATAGACACACACACGCAGGGAGCACACCAGGTGAAGACTGGAATTCTGCTATCTCAAGCCAAGAAACCACCAGAAGCCAGGAGAGGGGCCAGGAACAGAGCCTTCTCTAGTGCTTTCAGAGGGAGCACGGCCCTGCCAACACCTTGATCTCAGACTTCCAGGCTCCAGCGCTGTGAGACAATAAATTTCTGTCGTTTAAGCTGCTCAATTTGTAGTACATCAGCCATAGGAAATGACTACAAGTGAAAAATACAGAGGTGCGAATCTACAGGGCAGATCCTAGGGAACGCTACATCTACAGACACTATTAATATCTAGCATTTTCCGAATGTTTATCATGAGCTACATGTGCGCTTTTCCATTTAAAGCTCACAACCCGTCTCTAAGGTAAGCTCCGCCACCACCCCATTTTCTGGATGGGAACGAGGGATCAGACTGGCTAAGGAAATCGCTGAAGGTCACACAGCAAGGAGAGTACGGGAGGTGGACAAGGGAGATCCTGAAAAAGCTGGTGAGTGGAAGCAGGACCAGAGTGTGGTGTAGACTCCAATCTCCCTCACTGATGCATCTCTCTGTACCAAACACGAATCGAATCTCAGACGAGCAAAACTACACTCTTGAGGAAAATAGAGCCACCGTGGTCTGTTCCTGGAAAAGACCACCAAACTGGTTCTGCAATTCTCCCACTTTAACAATGTGAATTAATACCCCCAAAGAGATGTAAATTTGCATGAGACCAAGCAGCTAGTGTGGGATTATCAGCAGGGACCATGCCCCCTGGCCCCTGTTCAGTCCCTTTTCGCTCCACCACCTACCTGTGTAAATCACGTTGACCTGGTGAGGCCTCTGGACTACATGAGCTCTCTCCCCACCTTTCTTTATTAATGAGAGCTCAGCAGAGTTCCCTCCTCCTAGCTGGACCCCACCCAGGCTGGGGAGGAGGTTTCCAATCAGTGGTGCCCAGCCCTCGGTTTTGCACCCTCTTCTAGCTTGGACAAAAAGAAAACGGTCCCTCTCTTCAGCACTGACACACCATTTTTTCCCCAAGCACGCAAAGGCCCTACCAAGGGCCTTCTTGGTAAATATTTACCTCGAATCGTCACAGGCCTGAAACATCCGCTGTCCAGAGAAGCAGAATGGTGATTTTGGACATTTGGAATCTGGAACCCGTGATGAATAGAAATACAGCCCTGCATGCTGTCAGAGTCTCCGTTCTGCCAAGGGAAAATGTACTTTATACAGCCACAGGCTTGACCTCCAAGAGCCTTAAAAGGCCTCACATATTCAAAGGTGCATTACCAGGCCTTACACTAATTCATCATGATAGCTAAAGTGCTCTGTGTAAACCACAGGAGATCTCAGTCCCCTGGGCATCCAGGAGTCAGCTTTAATTGCTTCGAGTTTAGCACAGGGAACCATAAGGGAACGTAGGGGAAAGACTATTTGCATATTGTTTGCAATAAAGCTTAGAAATGGTTCCAGATGTCTGAGCTGAAACCTTCTCCCCAAAAGTTTATCCAAGGTTGCGACTCAGCACAGGCCAACCTGAGAGGCGTTCCAGCCAGCTTCTCGCCTCCTTCTCCGGCTCAGAGTTTGCAGGTTGCAACAAGAACACTCAAGACAAATTTCTATTCTGAGCAGGCTGGACATGATTTATTAATTCACTTTTGAAATAACAATTGCAGTTGGGAGGGATCTGCTGAAAGCCTTAATTACATTAGAAAATATGCTTCACTATAGTCTGCCCCTATCCAGCGTACAGAACACATAATTATCATAATTTTCAAATTTTATTATTATTATTTGAAAAAAAAAGTGACGGAGAGCAGACTCGACCAACTTGGCCACTTCAAAGCAGGGGCTGAGTCGCATTTGGACCTTCGAAGGGGTGATTTCCCCAACTTGCTTGTTAAGGCCCCTTAAATGGGAGACCGTCTACGGGCTGTGGGAGCCTCAGAGAGCATTTGCCCGACAGAACCAGCTTCCCAGTCCCTCTCTCCTCCTTTGTGCCGAGAGGGAAATGCTCAGGTGTGCTGTTGCCAGAGTGATTAGGCTAGCTGGGAACTCTCCTTGGACAGGAGGTTGGAAAGCCTTTGGGATCATGCCCTCTCATCCTTGTTAAATGACTGCGAGTGAGTGTGTGTGTGTGTGTGTGTGTGTGCGTGTATCTGTGTGTGTGCTGCAGCACACACACCTGCCTGGAGGGAAGCAGTTTGATTTCATTTCTTTTTAAAGGCCCAGAGTGTTTTTTTTTTTAAGAGAAAGCAAAACATTTCCGGAAATGAACGGGGGGTGGGGTGGGGGGTGTCTGTGTTAAGCAGCAAGGGTAGGAAGCAGAAGTCTCAACTGTTATCATTGGCTTTGTTATCAACGGCCCATGTCTTTAGAAAGCCTCTGTCTCTGGGTCTTCCATCTGTCACCCCAGGGCAAGCAGACCCTCCCTCTGTTTCTTTGGGTGGCTGTGATGTTTATCAGACTAATGAGTTCAGTTCTCGTGGTGATGCTAAAGTGGCGGGCTGCAGCACGCCCTGCCCCAGCCTTCCCCTCACCTATGGATTATCTGCCTTCCCTTCTCCAAGCCTCCTCATTCCACGTTTCCTTGATCTTTAGATATTAAGGAAACTCGGGCTTGAGTTAAAGCATTTTGAATAATTCAAACTCTGTTCAAGTGGATCCATTTAGAAAAACCAGCCAAACAAACAAACAAACAAAAAAACAATTAAAAAATAAATAAAAAGCAGCAACAAAAGGCATAGGGAAGACTGGTTGCCTCAAATTTAGCTTGAAGATAACTCATTGTTTTGTAAACTCTCCCCTCCCAGAAAGGTATCTAGTGGTGATCTGAAGAGGGGGCAGTGGAGAAGGCACAGTGGATTTGAACCAAGTGAGCTGGGGACCAGCCCTGGCTCGGCCATGCACCAGGGCCATGACCTGCCGAGACTCCCTCATGCGTGCGGGCTGCTTCTCCCTCAGGTAAAACTGGAGTCATCATCCTGGGTCTTCTTCCTCAGAGAATTTCTCTGAGGATCCTATAATAGAGCTCACGTGGACGTTGCTTCAGATCTTTCGAAGGGCTTTGAGAATGCAAGATGGCATTATCAGAACTGACTCAGAGCCCTGAACGGTAGGGACATAACAAACATTTCTCGAAGTGGGTCAACTTCCTACTTTCCATTTTACAATAAGAAACAAGGCAGATGCTTTGCTATCTCCTCAAATGACCCGTCCCTGCCCACATATTTCCTGAATGTCTGGGCTCTGGGTTTCTTGGTGAGAAGAACTGCAAAAGCAAACGTGTACACTGAGGGGACCGATCTTTCTTGGAAAGAGCATTTTATTCTCACCCAAGGACACGGACAAAGCCTATATGTGGAACAAATGACAGCATGTTAGTCGTGAACGTCTAAAGATGAGGGGGGCCTTGGAGAAATTAATGTTCGCTTTCCATCTTCCAACTTCATTTTCGGAAAGAAGAAGCCAAAGCTGAAAGTTTCAGTGACTCTCCCAAATCCTGTGGTTTTGTCACATGGTTGCAGGAGGTCTCTGATTTCCCACCAAGTCCTAAAACCTTTGTATTGCTTTTTCACGAAGCATCCAGTAGGACCACTTCTCTGAAGAACATAACTTCAGAGATACTGCCCTTGTCTAAGAGCCACGGCTTATAGATCAGGAGCCCGAGGTCCATAAGGCCCTCTGCTGAGCCTGAAGCAAGAGTAGCTATAGTTACCTGGAAAGACATGGAAAAGCTTTCTCCCGGGCCCCAAGCAGCTCCCCCATGACTCACATGGACAACAGCTTCTTGAGAGGCACCTGTGTAAAAACTTTCCTCATACCCGCAGCTTAATTTGTTTTGGAGGCTGCTGTATGGACAAAGAGGGCTCTGCTTCAGTTGTCCCTGGCGGAGATGACCAGAGCTTGTGTTCCAACCCCTCGTCGCTGGGAACATCCACTTCTCTTTTCAGGTCACAGGCAAACATCCCCGTGTGCCTCAAGCTCCTCCCAGCATTCATTTTGATTTCCTTCACACAAGTGGATGAGTCAGTCTTCTGACCAGATTAAGAAGAAAGATTGCTCTCTCTGGGTTTCTGAGAGAACAAGGTCAGCTGGCCTGCAGACCCAATGAAGAAGAGCAAAGACCAAAGAAAGAATTTTAGGAGTTGGCACTCTTTCAGGTCTTCCTCCTCAAGCGTAAGTGCACCTTTAAACAAGTGGAGATCATGTCAAGCAGCCCGTCTTTCTACTCGGAGACTTATCAATTCAAGTTCTTGTAGCTCCAATGGAAGAGTTGAGTAAAGTCTTCCCTCAAGGATGTATTGCCTCCAAGCACTATTATTTCAGAACTCTGAGTTTATACACTTTGAGGAATATTCTGGAGACCTGAAAGGAAGAGAATAAACAGACCGTGTGACCCCAGGAGTAGAAGGAATAAAACAACGTGGAATCTGAAATTTGACCGCAGTATTGGCTTAAAAATTTAAGAGTAGTTCACTTAACACTTTGGCCACTTGGGTGCGTGGGGAGATAGCCGTGCGCAGCTCCTGGTGCAGCAGAGTGGCCGGGAAGAGAGAAGCAAATGGCTTGTGTTTTAGTTCTTCCCACAAGAACTCCTCTTCTCTACCTCCAAGCTTCTCTAGCACAACTGGCTCAATTTTCTCAACCCATCTAACTAGTGTTGGTGGTAGTGAAGACACCTCGGTCATCAAAATACCAAAAATGGGAGCACATCACCATGGGCCCTGCTCCTGGGAGTGTAACATGGGAAGAAGACCCATACTTCCTGACTCAAACTGTGAGTGCTACAACCAGCCTGAGACTCTGCTAGGTCTGCAGTCCACTGTTTCCACATCTCCACCATCGTCAGACTACCCTCAGCCCGATATGCACAGCACATTTGCCCCCCTCCCTTCGTAGTCTTATTGCAAATATCTGTGTCAACCTGATTTTACAGGTAGGAAGTGGGGTGGAGCATAATAGTGCATCCTCTGCACCGCCTTGAGTGAATCTCTTGATCAGTCCGGGATGGCGGAGTGGACGATGAGGTATGGAAGAGGACATGGGAGATTAAGGAAGAGCCCAGGGAAGCCATTGGACGAAATGCCTGGATGCTTGGACCGGTGACCCACTGAGCAGTGCCAGGGGCGATCTGCCCTGCAGGGCAGGGGCGAGCGGAAAGGGACTCTGGGAACCCAACCGTGAGGCTGACAGCTGGCGAGACCAACAGTGCTCACTCCTTTTGGCTTATCCTGAAACTGAAGAGTTGCCTTTCGCACGTTTGCTTTTAAAAAATTCTTCATCTTCCTTGTCTTGAATGTTTACTGTCAACATCCCTCCTCTTCTCCCCACTTTGGAAAGGTGTAAAAGAGGTACCATATGTGGACTCCCTCTGCTGACATGTTTCTAAAAGACCTTGTCAACTGGTACTAATTGTTGTGACTGCACACTTTCATTCGTCTTGGATGCTGCCGCACACTTGTCTTGCCTTTAACATTCTGGGCCAATCCCACATTCCTGTACAGTTTTGTTGCCACGGACAAGACTTTAACTTCCAGAACCTTCTCCCTTGCCAGTACAACACCCTTCCTATCAGGTGGCCCAGCATCTGTAGAGCTCAGTGTGACTTGAAGCGAAGGCTCCCATTCCTCTGGACCTACCTTTCCCTCAGTGGAGGGGGCCCAGTCACTGGCTTTACTCCTTCGTTCCCATTTGAGGCTGTTGAGCAGCATATTCATCACAGGTGGGCCGTGTTTAGGAACTCAGTGCATTATTCATCAAGTTACCTCTGTTGATATGCGTGTTGTTGACCTGCACCTCACAAGGGCACCAATCAATGCTACAACTTTCTATCTCCAACAAAACCCCTGTGATCTGATGGACTCACTGGGCAATATTAAAACCTGAGGAGGGAAGCGAAAAGGGAGGCTTTATGAAAGCGACTTCAGAACACTATCCAATTATTAGTATGCTTTTTCATAATACTGACGGTTTCACATTTTATTGAGAGAGTGAATTTTTCCCTAGCTCTCTTGGGAATGATTTTATTGAAAGCATCAGAACGAAGAAGATGGCTGCATCATTTCTGCAGTGCCAAGGGTCAGAATCTTTGACTGGTTCGGTGTAATGTGCACATATAAAATTTCACTCAGTGCTTATTCATTGCCTTTTATTTAATATATAATCTGGCTAGATCCACTTTTGTTTCTTTACATTTACTGCTTGCCTGCGTTAAGCTCTTCTTTGGGCTGCTTTAATATGTATATATTAAATTGTGTATACACACATGCACACACACACATATTTACTCTGATCAAGAGTCTTGCTTAAAGGGAGTACTTCCTTGCTTTTGCTCTTTTTAGACCATAAGTCCAGCGGCGTAGGTAGAAATGTCAGACCGTCCACAGGAAAGTACTTTCCTGGTGATCCCCATTTAGTCGAGAATGCTGCTGTTCCTTCAAAAGTAAATGTCTGCTCCTTTCCTTATCCCTCTTTGCTTTCTCTGTATCCCATACCCACCCCCATCCCATTAAAAATCATTCTCACTCCACAGCCAACAGAGAGCACTTTAAAATATGGTGTTTTCCTTTTAGTTGAATTATTAAAATGCACAAAACCAAATCCAAAGAGCCAAGTTTCTGAGGAGAGCTTTCCGACTAAAAGGAGTGACCTCCCCTCCAGGTTCTAATCAATGAAGAAGAGTCCCAAGGAGACAAATGCAGAATGATCAGTTTTATTTGTGAAACTCTCCAAATAACTCTCCAATAACTCCTAGGGGAGTTATAATCCAACTTCATAAAGTTGGATTAAAGAATGACTTTGAGATCTGGGCCAAAATCATTGCTTCTTACACCTCCTTGTTGGATTGATGTAGCAGATTCTCGGTAAAGACTGGGCCTATAGGTTAGCGGTTCATTAAGCCGCATTTATGGAAAGATCCAAGCTAATGCTACCTAAACAAAAGGGAAATGTATTTATCTCCCACATAAAGGGCTCTTAAAGAGGCAATATAGGGCTCCCCTGGTGGCTCCAGTAAGTCATCAAGGACCTAGATTCCCTCTAGGTTATGGCTTTGCATTTCAAATATGCTTGTGATCCACTGGAGTGTACCCCCTCACTCCTTCAAGACACTTTTCAGATGCTCCATGTAACATTCTCACATCTCTTTGGCCAAAACCTAATCACATGGGTATAAGGAGCTGCAAAGGAAGCACATCTTTTAGCTAGATACTTTTGGGCTGGCTAATCATTAGGGTTCTTATTTTTAAAGAATGGTAGAGAGAATCTTTAGAGGCATGTAGCAGTCTCTGCAAAACTTGACTATGAAAGGATTATTTCTGAACCTTAAGTCTAAGCTTGCCTCCTTCTTATTGACTCCATCACCCATAAAATAAAAACCAACCTTATAATCATGACATATAAATAGGGTGGCCATATAATTTATCATCCAAACTGGGATATCTTTGTGAGTAAAAGGGAAATCTATTAATAATACACCAGGACAACAGGAGTACACTGACTGTCCTAAGCAAATTGAAATATATGAACTAAGGCCTATCTACCTTTTAGATGTCACCTCCTTCCACTTCCCCACTTGCACTTCATTCTATATCTATAAAAATAGTTGAAATTTCCCCAAATGCAACATGACTTTCTGCATGTCAGCCCGTGGCCTGGAATTTCCTTGCTCAACCTTGTACCTGGCAAATCTCTGTTCGTGCCCTCCACTTCCTACCCCAGGTCAGTTGTGACCCTGAGAAATCTCCCCTAACAATCTCTCTCAATTTACAGAGCAGTAATCACTTCCTCTTTTATGCATTTGTCCACTGAAAATTATTTGCTCGCATGTTTACCTTGCTGTCAGGTTAGGTAGCTTACGCTATGACAGCAACCAAACTCATCAGGATTTATCTATGGCTTATACTTCGTGACCAATTCCATTTGGCCGAAAAGCTCTGATTTCTTGTCACTCATTGCAGGTTGAATGAAACTACATGAATTTGAAGTCAGTAGCCAAATATCTGTGTCCAAAAGGACTAGCGACACCAGAAATAATCACATGGGAAGTGTGCTCAAAAAAAAAAAAAAAAAAAAAGATTGAGGTCAGCATTCTATTTTTCAATCAGATAGATAGGCTAGTATTCTAGTGCCTAAAAGTTAAATGATCATTGATCAAGGATGAAGGTTGGCTGAATTCTCTACTAGTCATTTTTTTTTTTAAGAATAACTTTTAAAAAAGATTTTATGTATTCAATGGACAGAGAGAGAGTATAAGCAGGGGGAATGGCAGGCAGAGGGAGAGGGAGAGGGAGAAGCGGGTTTCCTGCTGAGCAGAGAGCCAGATGCTAGGCTTCATCTCAGGACCCTGGGATCATGACTTGAGCCAAAGACAGATGCCTAACCCACTGAGCCATCCAGGCACCCCTGCTCTAGTCTCTAACACCCTGCCAGGAACCCATGGATAAGGTTTGGTGGCAAGCATAAAGAGCCATGGAGGGAGAGAGACATCCCTGAAAGCTTCTCAGATGGTGAGCGCAGTTGGCAAACCTTATTGAACAAAAAGTATGTTGCCAATAACTGAGGAGTGGCCAGTTATTATCAATAAAACTAAGTCCTTCCTTCCAACCCATTTGTTTTTCACGCAGGCGTGCCACGTCTTTTCTCACCTGAGTCATCAGAGATGCAGTTGCCAATTTCTGAAGAACAGAGGAAGTAAATGGCAGTTGAGTGCTTCTTTGCACATCAAGTTAGGGAGGATGTGGTGTCCATAGTGTCTCCCGGCATGATTAGAATGTCTGAGTAGGGAAGCACGCCGTCCGCTCGACTCTTAATGACCATATAGGACACTGGGGAGGCCCTTGGTGGGAAAATATTCTGCAAACAGAGCCATTCTAAATAAGGCTCATTGAGGTGTACGCTACTCTCCGGGAATGCCTGCTAGTAATAATAAGGATAACCACTTTCTCTCTGCTTCACTTCTCATCTGTAAGATGGGCTAATAAATTCTTCATTCCATACCCCACCAACGTCCCAAGAACAAATTCATAACAGTCACTCAGTCATCATGCATTTATTATTCAACACATAGAAGTTTACCAGGCATGTACCAAGGGCCACGTAAGGGTGCAAAAGCATCACCGGTTTGACATTCCTTCTGAAAGTACTTCCTTACACTGGCTCTTCTAACGGTACATTTGATCGGTTTAATTATTTTAGCTATAAAAGGTGGAGACATCAGATTACCCCCAATCCACACGCACCCAACGGAACAGGAAGCAGAGACAGTATCCCCCCTGCCCCTGCTTTGATAACGGCCTGGGATGCGGTAAGCGTTAGGATGAGGGGTAGAACCAGACTGTCATTTCTGACCACGGGTTTCTCTCTGTATAGCTGTTGGAGAAACAGGCCCCAGGCTGTTCAGGCGGCTGCTGTGAATTCCTTTAGCCTTCGGCGAGGCCAACCCACAGAGCTGAAGGGGACTGTGAGAATGTTATTGCAACTTCTTAATTCAAAACATCACTGGAAAGAGAGACTTCTTGGGAAGGGGCTGGAGAGACTGGGGCCCACTCAGCTGGGATGAATTAAGAGGACTGCAGGGTTGGTTTTGCCCCCTAGTGGTTAGAGGCTTAGGGACCCCAGAGCACAGCGGGTCTACTCACCATTGAATAAAGGAGGTAGGGGCATCTGGATGGCTCAGTGGTTGAGCGTCTGCCTTTGGCTCAGGTCGTGGTCCTAAGGGTTCTGGGACAGAGTCCTGCATCAGGCTCCCCGCAGGGAGCCTGCTTCTCCCTCTGCCTATGTCGCTGCCTCTCTTGTGTGTGTCTCTCATGAATAAATAAATAAAATCTTTAAAAATAAATAAATAAAAATAAAGGCGGTAGCTAGGTGGAAAGGAAGGGCGCTACTTGGGATCGGCAGAGCCATTACCCATTGGTGTGACCTCAGCTCTCAAGACCCCAGTCCCTACGCAGGCAAATTGAAAAGGATGGACTAGATCACAAAGCATTCAATTCTTTCTGCCTTTACTGGTGAATGACTCTAGACACATAACCTGTGACACTGGGGTTCCCCCAACACATTTCCTGAAGGCAACAGAGGCCGTTTAAGTCCCGGTGGTCTCTCCTTTAGTGGCCACTACATCTAAAAGCGAAGATAGAGAACATAGTCCTCAAGGAAGTTGGATTGAAGCAAATCACAAAAAGTGACTCACTCTAACCCAGAAAGGACTAAGACCATCCCCAACTCCTGCATTACAGGGGCAATAGAGGACCCATCTTTAAATTCATAGAGTGACACCCCCCCCCAAAAAAATACATAAATTCATGGAGTGAGAAGTGAAACAATGGTTTTTAATTGCTGGTCCTATTGACCATCGATCGCTCTACGTAAGGATGAGAATCCCTCGAGAATCCCTCGGATGTGACGTTGTAGGGCTCACTCTTCTCCCCTTTCTGGAGCTTGCTCACTGATCTTACAACATTGCAAAACGGATGAACACGCCATTTATTATTTTCTTTCTATATTATCTTTCTAGATTTTCTAATCTGTCCTATTGTATTAAGCAGATAATTCTCAATTTAAAGGTTCTGACCAGATCAAGCTGCAGATGTGCGTTTTGGGGACTAGTGTTTCCTAACTCAGTGGCTTGTTACCATCTCTTAATTTTTTGGCCCAAAGAGAAATGGATTGTATGCTCTTTTCTGGGGCTGTACCAGGTTTGAACAAAACTAAGGATACCATTTAGTTCATCACATAGAGAAGATGAAATTAATTTGGGGCACGTTATTTAAAGATGGGTTATAGTTAATCTTTTTAGGGTAAGCTACTAATCCTCAGTCACCAGGGACTGTTAACAAGAAGAATATCAGGTAACTAGAAAAAAATGGATTACACTATTCAGTTAAAAGTGGCAGAAAAAAGAGAAACTCATAAACTCCTTTACCAAAACCTGTTTCTGCCTGGCAAGAGTGAAAATGGAGACGATGAAATCATTTTCAGCAAATTATTAGTGCAATATATTTTTTTTCCTTTCAAGAAAAAGAAACTAAAGAATGGTTGTGGCCTTTTGTTGTAGATAGCTTTTCAGAACAGTGTAACGTAAACAGATTATCTGCAGTGTTTATTCAGTGTGAAAAAACAGTTCCAAGAGCCCCAGGTGCTTGCCAAGATCATAATTGTACCTTCTTAAATACTTTCATTACTTGGAAGTACAATAAGCGAAGCGGGGACACATGCTTTCCATTTTCTTGTCAACAAAACACCTCCAAGAAATTAAGCTCTATTTTCTCTAGAAAATGTCTCTAGAACTGTTCAGGGTACATGAAAAGGGAAAGAAGGTAGGGCTTTCATTTAATTTTTTTATGACCTTCAAAAGAAGCTCATAAAAACGGCCCCTCCACAGA
Organism: Vulpes vulpes; assembly: GCF_048418805.1. Lineage (NCBI taxonomy): Eukaryota > Metazoa > Chordata > Mammalia > Carnivora > Canidae > Vulpes > Vulpes vulpes. The sequence goes on from NC_132795.1 coordinate 87,990,671, forward strand.
GAGAGGAGAGGTGGCAAAAGCATGGGGCGCAGGGTAGCTCGAAATCAGAATATTAAAAGTAAGATGGTTTCTGTTGGGTTAAATGTGGCTGTGGGGGTGCAGGGTATTCAGGTAACACATCCAGATTTCTCACTTAGAGAATTTTCCCATGGAAAGAGCTAAGCCACACTCAGCGAGGCGTGTGAGGAAGCCACAGGGCCAAGCTCCGGTTGGCCAATTCGCTGGGCCAAGTCCTGTCTTCCAGGTGGGATGAGAAATTCGTGTTGACCCTTCACCAGAGCTTGTCTGATTATGAGGTGGAAGGGGGTCCATCTCTGCCCGGTGCAGTGGAAATAACTTCTGAACCAGTGACGTATCCCAAGATAGAGAGTCATATTGGTACATGTGCCCAGAAGAGGTTTGGGTCCTAAGGAAAAAGGTTTTTATGGCTTAATTCGCTTCTGTCCCATCTTGCTCTGTTCTTTCACTCCTTTTTCTCTGAGTTTCTATCCGGGCCCCTCCCACCCTGGCCTTTCTCCTTCACCTTCAGTCACCCAGGGATCACCAGCTTCATCCGCCTGGATCTCCAGGGCGTGTCACAGCTGCGTGGAGCGTGCAAACACCTTCATGCTGCCCCCTGCTACTCTCTTCCTAGCTTGATCATGATGTGAGAGTGGTGGAAGGCCTCCTAGATCTGGAGCAACCAGAAAAGATCTCTCTCTCTTCCCTTCTTTGGTCAAGTTGGTCTCCGAACCACTGCTTGGAGGAATATACTGGTTTCTAGAGAATATGTGGGAAGTGGAGAGAGAGAGAAAGAGAAATATTCTGGGTGTGTACATGTGTGTGTGGACGTGTGTACAGGAAGCCAATTCACTGGAACTTGTCTGATCAAAATGGTCCATGAGTTTTTGCACCTGAATTTTGGGAGAAATAGAAAGGATGCAAGGAATTAGCAATATTTGAACTCTTTTGCCAGAAGCTTCTATATGTATCATTTTAGTTCATCCTCACACCTACCGTGCCAGCTAGGTTTTGCTAAGCCCATTCTACAGACGAGGAAACTGAGGCTCAAGGAGTTTACAACTGAAGCCAGCAAATTACAACCCATGGCCCAAAACTAGCTCACTACTGCTTTTGTAAAAAACGCTCTCTAGGGACTCGGTGACACCCGTAAGTCTGTGCAGCCTGTGACTGCTTTCACACTCCACGGCATGGTTGGATTGTTGCAACAGGGGCCTTCTAGCCTGCAAAGACTTTACAGAACAAGTTTGTCAGCCTCTGATTTAAATAGTGTCACTGTCCTCACCCAAAAAAACACGTGCTAGAGATAGGATTTTAACCTGTGCCTTTCTGGTTCCAGATGTCACTGGACTTGGAGACAAGAAATAAGAAACCAAGTTGATATTTGGGTTTTTATTGACTAATCACAATTTCAAATACCTATTTAATTTACTAAAAAAAAAAAAAAAGGAAGGAAGAATGACATTGGAATGCTCTGGGGTCAATTTAGAGTTAATGCCACGTTCAAAATGTTTACAAATCCTTGTTTTTAATCCTGAGCCTGAGAAATGAGAGAGGTACTGCAAGATCTTGCCAATCATATGTACGTCCCTATCCTTACTAAGGAAAAACAGAAGTTATTACAATGATTTCGTATTTCTGGGGTGGCGCTGAAAAATTTGCATTGATAAATTCTCAGCTAACTCCCATGCTGCTGGTCCTTTGACGATACCTTAGTAGCAAGGGGTTAATGCCCTCATGCCAAAATGCTCAACCAAAAGATTTTGGGGTCAAACCTAAATTATGGAAAAATGAGATAATCTCTACTCATTCCCATAACCTTTGGGTTAGTAGTTAGTTTGGGTAGTAGTTAGTTAGTTTTAGTTTGACTAAAAGCGACAGATTTGGGTTAGCTTAGGCACTGGTTCTCAAAGTATGATCCTAGGGTACTGCAGCATTAGTAATATTCTGGAACCGTGTCCTATGTCCTGATAACCCCTCCAGGTGATTCTCTTCTACCAAACCCATTCCAGTAATTTTGATACAAGCTAAAGCCTGAGAATCACTGGTTTGGGCGATGGATATTTATTCAGGGTTGGTTGGTTGGTTCAAGACTTGACTTATTCATTCATTCATTCCTTCATTGAACATCCTACAAATTTATCTTTATAATATGTTCAGTCTCTGTTTAGACAGTGCCCTTGTCTTAGCGGAGGAGCTAGGAAAATGTGGAATGGGGAAAAACATTCTGACGTTATTCCAGAACTTTCTTCCCCTTTAGTGGGGTGCAAATAATTCCACAGGACTGGTATTATTTGACATCAGTTGATATTTCCATAGCAAAGTTTCTTATTTAATTAGTAAAGACTACCACATTTGTCTAAGATGAAAAAGGCCATGATATATCCCAGGAAAAGGTCTGCAAGTGCAGGCGAGGGTGAGTTCTGATCTTCAGGACTTTTTATTCAATGTCTTATTGTTCAATTCTCTCAGTACTGCTGTTCTTAAGACAATCACCTGAGGATAAAAAAAAAAAAAAAAAAAAAACTGACCTCTTCATGGAACTAGGAGAAAAGCGTTGTCATATGGGTCAGACACCTCCTTGTGCCACTCCAGATTATGTTGGCTCACTTATGAAGCTTCTGGACACAACTGCCACTTCAGGGATGAACGGGTCTATGTGCATGCTCCCCACTCTGGCTTTTTTGCCCGTTGGCACCAAGGTGCGTGAGGCTGCAGGACCACTGAGAACTCACCCATGCACGGCCCCAAAGGGTGGGGAAGCTAATGTCCCACAGAGAGAACCTTTGACCGGTGGTAGGCAGAAGTCCACAGATCAAGCTGCCCCCTGCCTCTCACCAACCAAGTATTGTGGGATGCAGTAGGCAAAGAGCCTTCCTTCAGAATAACATCCACCACCGTGGAGCAAGCCATGACCCTTGCTCCGCAGCAGGGCCAACTCAGCACTCTCCTTCTTGTCTTACCCCACCCCCCCCTTTCCATCACCTTGCTCCTTGGGCTTCACTCCCTAATCACATAGAAACACAAACACGGTTGCCCCAGGTCGGCTTTCGGTGAAGTGCAGGCTATGGTGCCTTTGTACACCAGAGCAGAGGTCAGAAATGCCCTCCTTAGTTTCATCCCAGACCATGGTCAGTAGAAGTTCTAGCTCATCAAGAACGTTTGGGAAGTAGGGCCGAACGATGGCAACAGATGACTTCAGGATGGATACGAAGAGCTCCTTGGTGGTGGAGCATGAGGATGCGAGGTCATAGTGAAGGACAGCAGTCCACACTACCGCCCGGCCTTCAGAAACCCCTGCTGAGAATTACCCAAGCCCCCACCCAGAGCCATGGCAGCGAGATCTCTTGGCATTGGTTGTAAAATGTTTATTATGGGTTTTACATTTCCAGGCTTGATTCTGATGGGCAAATAGAGTTGTGAACTGTTGGATTCGCATAAAAATACACACCGGAGTGAACAGATACGATTCTGAAAGCCTGAGTCTTCCACTTATTTGCCTCATGGCCTTGGGTAAGCTGTTGACCTCTTGTGAGCATCAGTTTTGTCCTTCTAAAATGGCAGCACTGATGATACCTACCTCAAAGACTCGGGGGAGTTAAATTCATTCATAAAGAACCTGGTGCATAGTATGTGTTCACAGCTCTCACTTCCCTGGGTCCCCTCTCCCTACAGGCCTTTTCAGTAGCCTCACACTGAGTCCTCTCTGACCACACGTCACCAGAACCCCTGTGGCACATACCTGGCTCCTCACCACGTACCCTTCCTTTCCCCCACTGCCCTTCACTGCTGGGAATTGCCATCCTCCAACCTGTCTGGATTATACTCCTGAGAGATCCTGCCCGAACCCTGCCCTGCCCAGAAAGCCCTCTTTCGTGACTTCGGCCCACAGCAAGCCCTCCACCTCTGAACCTCTCTGGCACCCACTGTCTCTTCTGCTTATATTTATCCCTTCACATCTTTGGCGTGATTTTTGCATCTAATTTTCCTTTTTTTCCTTTTATGTTTTTATTTTATATTATTATCTAAAAAAATTTGTTTTATTGAAGTTCGATTTGCCCACATATAGTATAACACCCAGTGCTCATCCCATCAAGTGCCCTTCTCAGTGCCTGTCACCCAGTTACCCCATCCCCCCACCCACCTCCCCTTCCACAACCCTTTGTTTACTTTAATTCCAGTACCATTAATGCACAGTGTTCTATTAGTTTCAGGGGTACAATATAGTGATTCAACACTTCCATACATCACCCAGTGCTCACCACAAGGCCACTCCTTCATCTTGGGGTGATTTTTTTTAACAAGATCACACCGCTTGAGGGGACGCATGGTGTCTCATGGTTCCTGGTAACCCCCAGAGCGCCAGCACAGCACTTCCAGTATCGGTTGCTAGTGTTGGTTGGAGAGGCCATTCTCCTTTCCTGGAGAAAACTCCGTGAGTTTGAGAAAAATGGTACCAATTACATACTCCCAGACTCCAATCCTGAATCCAGCCAAACGACTTAACAACAGAAAAGTGTCTGTTTTTCCCGGTTTGGTTTAATGATTTTCCTGTAGATCTACATCTCTTTCTATCACAAAGAAATCACTTTATCCTGCTGGGTAATTAATACAAATGTACAGTATGGCAAACATATTCCTGTAGACTGCTTATTTTGCTGGTAAATTACAGGAAATCCTATACAGTACACCTGGGATACCCTGCAGTTTGAAATTAGAATATAAAGTGTCTCCCAGTTCCTCCTGCTTGGCCACGATACTGGTCTGATTGTGCAAGTCTTTCTAGTTAGACAAGCAATAAACTCGAATGATGGCAAATTCATTTACTTTTCTTTAGCTTAAAATTAACAAAGATTTTAATTCTAAGCTTGGAAGACCTCACCACTCCAGGTACAGTCCTCTGAGTTACTAGAAGTGGATGTGATGTGGCGTTGGCTCCCAGTTGTGAATTCATTCAAAAAACATATGCCACATACAAATTTGTAACCAAATCCTTAGAGTTTAAGGTATTTGCCAGTAAAACTCCTTGGCCAAGCTTTAGTTCTGCGTGATGTCACATCTATATGAGCCCTATGATAGCATTAAACTGGCCACAGCTGTTTCTGATTAGAGCAATATAGACCCTCTTAAAGGCAGGGGTGCACCTCTTCTCCGCCCCTTCCCCCCCTTCCTGAGTGCTTTTCTTTAACAAAAGGAACTCTTTATGAACATGGGCAGTGGCTCTAGCTGTTTATTCTCACAAGCAAGTTTGTGGTAATTTGGTTCAGCCCTGGAATGGTTTTTGTATGCCACAGGTGGGTGAGGCCACTCACGCACACGCGCACGCACGCACACACGCACAGAGAAGGCCCAGAAAGGCTTTCTTCCTGATAATAGGTGTGTAAATCCTCCCTAGGCCTGTGCCCCGGAGTATAAAGCAAACACTGTGGCAGCTTCCTTTTGGGAAGGAGTAGCCCAGCCCAGAGCAAGAAGCTTGTGGGAAGCGTCCAATCTCGTGTCTCCTTGGAAGAGGAGCAGGTAAGGTGAGGACAGGTGGTGTCAACTTTGCTGAAATGTATCCTGTCTTTTTGTTACTTAGTGTGTCCAGTTCAACAGGGGTCCACACACTGTTTCTTAAAGGGTCAGATGATAAATATTTGATGCCTGCAGGCTATAGGCCCTGTTGTGACTGCTCAACTCGGCTGTGGTAGTGGGAAGCATCCATGGAAAATCCATATGTGTCTGACAATACTTTATTTGCAGAAACATCCATTGGGTGGGATTCAGCCCACAGACATAGTTTCCCCACCTGCTCTAGTACAGGGCGATGCATGGTGTGGTGACCGGGTGCCAGTTCAAAACTATGTGGAGATGTCCCATGATGTGTCTCCTGGCGTGGCAAGTATGGGCCCTGAAAGTAAATGGTTAGTAGCAATTTGATGTTGCCACAACATTCGAGCGCACGAACTGTGCCTTTCTTTTTGTGAAGAAAGAGGGGGGCAGTTCAGATGCTGTCGACCTGGTGTAGGGTGTTTGTGGGTGGTAAAGCCGTATACTGGCCATGCTCAGGTGGATACATATTTGTCTGTGATCGATTTGGAAACCAAAACCAGGGGCACCTGGGTGGCTCAGTGGTTGAACCTTTGGTTCAGGTCATGATCCTGGGGTCCTGGGATCGAGGCCCACAGTGGGCTCTCCACAGGAAGCCTGCTTCTCCCTCTGCCTGTGTCTCTGCCTCTCTCTCTGTCTCTCATGAATGAAGGAAAGGAAAGGAAAGGAAGAAGAAAGGAAGAAGGAAGAAGGAAGGAAGAAGGAAGGAAGGAAGGAAGACCAAACCCGAACCGATGAATGAGTCATTTACCACAAACGGTTCGAGACGCAACTCTACCCAACACCTGAGCCAGAAAGATGTCAGTGTTCTGTCCCAACTTCTAGCTCTCCTTGCCTCTCTGTGAAGAAACGTTGGGAAGTAATCCCCTTCTGCCTGCCCGAGACCCTGCAACACAGCATCTCCATTTGCCTTGTTGGTAGTCGAGAAGCAAAAGACCTGTGCCTCTGTTTCTGAGAAGGTAGTGCAGTAGCATCATGAAGAAGGTTGGATTTTTTTTTTCTTCTTTTGGTCATGGGGTGAAAATTATTGGTCAGAGTAGACCCACAGGGAATGGGGAAGGAGGTGCAAATTCCTGAACATGGAGAAAAAGAAAAAGAAAGCATGACTTCTTGAGCCCAGACTGTTTTTGTCCCTCTCCTGACTCTCTGGAACCTCCCTCCAGCAAAGCCACCTCCCCAGCCAGACGTCTTTTATAAGGTGCTACTCACAGGGTTGGCCTCACAGTTTGTAAACACATAGAAACTTATCTGGGATCTAGAGTTAAAGTCTTCAAAACCCAAAGAAAACTTTGGAAACTTAAGGTTGTTAAGGAAAAGTATTAAATGCCAGATTTTGATGGGTTGGGAACATTTTAAGATACTAGCGCCATTGGATTCCTAGCCTTAAAAGCCATGATGTCACTGTAGAGGAATATGATGTCAGGCTGTAAAAAAGATCAGAAAGCTATTGAAAATTCCTAGGCCATGTTGGGAAGTTTATGTGGGATGCTGAACAGAAAATACAGTGTTCTTTTTCTTCTTCCCTCCACCTCCTTCACCAGCAGCTCTGCCAAAAGCACGAAGGTGAGGCAGGCGTTGCCTGGGAATATAGCTGGCTTTTATGACTAGAACTTGTTCATTCTTTAACAGAGTTGCAGTAAAACTGTTTTTTAAAAGTTCCTTGGCTTGACTACTACATGAAGTATTAAATGGTCAGCCATCCCCTTTTAGAAACAGCATTTACTTTCCATGAAGTAGGGAAGACACTTTTCCTTGTGTTGACCCAGGGCTCTCGGCGACATGACACTCGTTGTGTATTTTCATTTCGGGAGACCCTGGACTTCTTGTCCTAGCTCTCTCATTGATGGCTTATAGCCGTTCTCTCTGCTCTCTCTCACTCTTTCTCTCTCTCTCTCCGCCCCCTCCCTCTCCCCAAGGACTCAATACTAATAATGTTTTTTTAAATAATTTATATTGATACACTTTCAAAGACAACGATCTCACATTCTGATGGTAAACTGTTGGGTAAATCATCTGTCAAGAATGATTAAGGAGCTGGAGAGACTGATTTATGGGGAAAGATTAAAAGAACTAAATGTGTAGAGCTTGGCTAAGCAGGGACTGGGGCACCTGATAGTCATCTACTAAAATCAGGAAGGGATGGGACTGGAGGAGAGAGGAGAATTATCTCACCTAGAAGCTGCGCTCTAACGGAGAGTAATGTGAAGGAATTCAGGAGAGGAGGATGTGAGATGGGTATCACGGAAGGCTTCCCGACACTGAGATCCATTAGGCGGTGGGCTCATCTCTCAGGAGAAGGGTAGGTCCCATCCTCTGAGATGGGAATGCCCAGCAGCGGAGCCAGCCATACTCCGGGGACCCTTCAGATGGCTGAGCGTCTGGGAGATGGGCAGCTTCCTTCGTTCAGTTCTTTGTTTCATTTTTGCTGGGTTGCCGTTCTGTTGTCTCGAGTCTTTGCAAAACGTGTATAAAACACTGGCAACTAGAACCAAAAAGAGAGGCTGAATGGTGGGTGGGCCTGGGCCCCGGATCTACTGGTTCCCCTACCTCTCTTCCCAGTATCTCAAAACCTACTGGATTAGCGAGGTGTTCGTTAAGTTAAAAGAATAAAATAAGGATAAAAGTAGAGGAAGAAAATACTCGCTTTTCATTCCTGATTTGGAAGAGACACAATGCTTTGAACATTATTAGAAAAAGTAAGAAAGGGCAGCCCAGGTGGCTCAGTGGCTTAGTGCTGCCTTCAGCCCCGGGTGTGACTCTGGAGACCCGGGATGGAGTCCCGGTTTTCTGCATGGGGCCTGCTTCTCCCTCTGCCTGTGTCTCTGCCTCTCTCTCTGTGTCTCTCATGAATAAATAAATAAAATCTTAAAAAAAAAAAAAAAAAGAAAAAGTAAGAAATTCCCCTGAAATTCCATGGACAAAGATAAATAATGTTCACAAGCTTGTGTCACTTTTTCACCATCATGTATGCATTCAATAATTTTCACTACTCTTCAGTTGCTCTAAATTACTCCAGATTTGGGTACCTCTACTTTCTACCACACTGCATATTTGGTTGCTCCAAATACAAGCAGAGCATGAAACCAAGGCCCTGGTGATTGCCTTCCGCCCCTAAATAGAGCTCCTGTTAAGTGCTGGAATTTTAACTGACCCATTGTGGGAATCCTGGCTAGATTCAGTCAAAATGATTTATATTTTATAAATATTAGAGAGGTGGGACCACAGATTTTAAAAAAAACAATTGTAAATATTTATAATTTTTCTCTCTCTTTTTTTTCTATCCACTGAGAGTGAATAGGGAATTATAAAGGGCAGATGGGCTTACTGGAGGTGAGAGATTAAAAGAGAGATAGCGAAGAGGGGAAAAAAGAGAAAGAGGAACAGCAAGAGGAAATAAAACTAATTCCAGGGGATTTACAATCTGGTTAATATTTCCATCCTCTCAAATCCCTGAGTTTCATATGTAGTTTCTGTGTGAAACACAATATCAGCATAAGGCTAATATTAATTTGACTCTCTCTTCACAACGGATAAAATATCCTAAAATTGTGATGTTATTTAAACAAGGTCAAGAGAGAGAGAGAGAGAGAAGGGCATATATTGATGTGACAAGTCACTTTGAGAAAAATCACATTATATAGCTGAGGAAAGATCATATCCAGTTAGGAAAGAAATGAAGTTTTCTGAATTTTAGATTATGTTTCATGCAACTAAAAAACTCAGAGAACACAATGGTGAAGACGAATATTTGACAGATCGTACCTGAACCCTATAGATGAAAACAAACACATAAATTTTCCGATATACTGATTTCTCCAGCCTTAACTCAGTGTTCTGCTATTACAAACAAAAACAACCAGTTGTTTTCCTTAAAAGTCATTGTATGGATACTAGTGACCCAAATATTGAAGTATTTCTGTTGAAATTTTAATCTTCAAAATCTTCGCCAGGATGAAGTCATAAGGTCTTAAGACTTTCCCCATAAAATTTAGGAACTCACACCAAAACTGAAAATGTAGTGTTCCTTTACCCAATAAATGGCTTTCCTCGAGTATATGTGAAGTCTGTAACTGGTCAGCAATGAGACAGTGTGCCGAGCTGTACTTTGCCTTTTCATACTAATCCAAAAGGGAAGGGAAAATCGAGCCTCGCTCTTCCCACGCCCTTCAGCCCCAACTGACTTCTGCTCATTTCCCTTCTACATGGACATTCCTATACTAAAAGGAAACCAAAAAAGAGATTTGAATCTTGCTGCTAGCTTTTCTGGCTTTTCAGTTTTGTTTTCCTCTGCTGTTTGTCACTGTTGTGGATGTTTTGTGTGGGTGAGAACGTGTGTGTGTGTGTGTGTGTGTGTGTGTGTGTGTGGTTTAATTATATGAAAATTATACTGGGGGTTCAGTAACCAGTGGCTTGAAAATTAACTGAATTATGAAAGCTGAAATGTTGCTCATAGCATCAGTTAATGACAAGGTCACCGCCACTGTCATATTCAAAAGAAATGTCACACTTGAATGGGGCTGAGATGGCTGCGTTGTCCCAGGGTCCCAGGTAGAGACAATGAAACAGGGGCTCCTTGGGCACTGTTTCATCCAATGTTTGAATCTAATGCATTCTTCTTTCAACTCATTTTGGTTCTGCTGTGTTCCCATAACATATGGAGTCCCTAGGTATTCTGCTATAACATGGAAACTTTTGGGGCTGGGAATAACAGATCATGAATAGACTGGAAATTCTCTCTAAATGCCCCCTTGGGTGGTTGATGTAAAGGCTCATTGTGTGTTGTTTCTATCTTTTACAAAAATCAAATATGTCTAGAATTATTTGAGTCCAACAGGCTATATTAGGGATCTGAATGCCAGCATACCCCATACACTACCAGATAAATGATGACAGATGTATGCCCCTACTATCTCCTCCTATCTCCCCAGCTCTGGGCAACTGTAGTTAATTGAAAAAGAGGAAGGAGGAAATTGAGTTTGGGATGGAGTCAGTTGGAGATGAAGGGAAAATCCAAATAAAAGACTTTGATGTTAAGCCTGTCCCAAACCAGTTGGCAGAGTGGATGCACGTACTGCATGGGAGCAGGGGGTGGGTGGCTGGAAGAGTGGTAATTCTGCAGAGCAGGGAGCCAGAGAGGGAGCACGAGCGACGGGTGACTTATGACCCAAAAAGGGGATGAAGTGTGCCCCAGCTCCCCTGGACCCCAATCAACTCCCAAGGATCAGAGTGGGGCTTCAGGAGAAGAGGAGGCAGTTGGCTCCCCGGCCACCCCCAAATACTGCACCCCCGTTTCCTCAGCAGAAATATACTGAGTCTGATTTTGTATCTGCAGTGTTTCTTTTCTCTTCCTTTCTCTCTCAAGATGAGGGTTACCTAAGACATAAGACATAAACATGAATATACTTTCCTTCTTTCAATTTTTCTCTTTCCTACCTGGGGCCCAGATTCAAAGTGTCACCTTAGGGTCCTCAAGAAATTTTGTAAAAAGAAGAATTAAAAAAAAAAAAACAGCCAACGAACAGCCAGTTTTCCTGTCACCACACTTAGGCCCTTACTGCTAACACCTCATTTACTCGTCACCGTAGCCCAATGAGGCTACAACTACTATCCCACTGTTAGAGATGAGAAAACCAAAACTAAGAGAGGAAAAATGAGGTAAGATGCCAAATACCACCCAATCGGAGAACAGCTCAACCTGGATCTGATCGAGAGCCTATCAGAAGCTGAAGTCTGTGCGTGAATCTATTTACAATCTGCCTTTCGGTCCTGGGGGCCCGTAGCTAGGGTAACTCTAATTCCTGCTTTCCCCAGGACAAAATTGCTTTATACTTTTGTGCCAGTTTTCCATCTCTTTAACCTTAGCCTCAGACAGAAGTTTCCTGGTGCGGGTGATGCAGATGCTCTACGTGCAACACAGCTCCCCAGAGTGTTGAGGAGGTCTATCCCACTGTGGTTCCAGCAGCAGGAACAGAGCTTGGGCCTTGACGCCCCAGGGCCCAGGGAAGTGGCAGTGGCAGTTGAGAAGGTGGATTCTTGCCCTGGGCTGAGGGCTGAGTGCCCACAAGACAACAAAGCGATGTGCAGACACGTAGCACCTGCTCTCTTCTCCCCAGTGTTTGTTAGCTCAACTGCTCTAGAAACTAGGGAAGGTGAAAGAAAGGGGCGGTGAGGTGGGTACAACTAGAGCAGTGAACCCTCAGTTGAGAATTAATCAATAATTCTGTCTAATTAGATAACTAAACAATATGTTGCAATTTTCTCTGATTAGTCATGCTGAAACAATAACATACTGGAGAAGGATATTCCTCAGTGTTTATAGTTCGTAGAACGAGAGCAGTTGCAAGGAACATTTTTGCAACTCTTAATCTTGGGGGAGAAAGTGTACCGACACCTAAAAGAAATTCTATCCGCTCAACAGGAAAAGCTTGTGACATGCTTTGGGATGTCAACGTTGCTCAAGAAACCTCCAGGGAATAAGGCAAAAAGAAAAACAAATCCTGACCAGAGATGCCATGGGCCTAAATCTTAAGATACACATAAATGTCACTGGTATCCTGTGGGGATGGAGGTGGTTGAGGGTCCCCTCCACTTACAGGTGAGGAGGGAAGCATTTGTGCCAACCTCCCATTCCCACCCTAATACCTGCCACGATGCCCATGTTGGCTGCTCTGGGTCACTACCTCAGCAAGGTAATGTGTCTGGGTTTGGTAGGTTTTTTTCTCAGAAGTAGTGGGTGCTATTTCCTGTATGTGGAGCCCACATCATAGCCTTGATCTGGATTCTACGATGAAGTATTGGTCTGTAAGTATTTGAAAGCCAGTGTGGGGAGGACTCAAATAGCCAATATCTTTGAACACTTGCTAGACCGTGCTCTAATTTGACGACTTTACTTGGATTAAGTTCTTTAATGTCTTCACTCCACACCTGGGGAGGGAGGGACTCATATGATCCCTTCTTTAAAGCAGACAAAACTAAGATTCCAGATGGAATATCAGGTCCAGAGTTAGATCATTCGGCAGCCCATGGAGATTGGCCTCCCCTGTGGGATGGCTCTGAACAAGATGAAGAACACTTTGAGTTTCCTTGGGTTCAATCTGGACCCAATTGTTATTTTTATTTTATTGTTATTTTTTTCTTTTTTCATTTTAAATCTATTCCTGACATATTATTTTCAAAACTCCATCACGTCTGCTCTTCTACGCGGACACGTGTCAGTGAGAGGCATGGTATTGGCATCGCTGAAAAGCAAACACCAAAATCTGATCATGCTCTGGACTGGGACAGAAACTATTTACTGCCATCGTCCTCCTTCCTCCTGATAACCCACTGGGTTGGAGGCAACAGTGTGCTCAGGTGCAACCAAACAACAAAAACTCTCACCTACGTTCCTCAGACTCCTTTGCAGATATGTGGGCCCATGTGACACGATTCTGACTCAGAGAATAGATATTGAAAGATGTGTCTAGATATTTAAATAGATATTTAAAGGCATGTCTTAAGTAGGAACCGAAGGAATAAGGAGGGGAATTCTGTGGGGAGATTCTCTCTTTTTTGGAGGGGAGAGGAGAGGGGAGATTCTCTTTTGACTTGATGCATGTCTTTCCTCTTCCTGCTGTCTGGGGCTATCACGGACAGTCTCTTGCAATTGGATATAAGGGAAGGACAATAGAATTGCAGAGATTTAAAGCTTTGAGTCACCGCATCAACCCTCCACTTCCACCTTCAGATCTCTCATTATGTAAGAGAAGACGTTGCGGGGATTCAGTGGAGAGTATGACAATAGCTCACAAAGTAAGGCTGTAAGTACAGCTATTTCTTATATTATTAAAGCCACTGTTGCCTAGGCTTCTCATTATGCAGATCAGAACCTAATCCTTAACAAATATTGGTGCTAAGTGTGAACAATTTACTAACGATTTATCTGATAAGCCCTTTGAGGACAGTGACAAGGGCTCCCATGGAAGTTAACTGCTATCACATGGAAAAAGCATTTTATGGCCAAACAAACCTGAGAAATCCAGAAATAAATGAAATTTGACCAGATTTCTCTATTGCAGTACTTCTCAGCGCCTTTGGTAATTTAAATGTCCATTAAGAGTGTTCAAGTGGGAGATTAAACAGGCACCATTTTTCAAACTTCTTCAGCCCAAGTGTTCTGATGTCCTACACAACACCCTTCCAGGAATCCTAAGCTGGATGTTTTTTTTTTTTTTTAAATGTTTTCCATTTCTAATATGTCATGATTCTTTTCTCTCTAAGAATTCCTCTATTTACAGAATTTCTGAATGCACTGTGCTATTTCATTCCACCTCTTTGTTCAAACTGCTCCCTGGCCTGGAATGTAGCTTCTTAATGAACACATTAGTTGGGTGCTGTTTTGTTTTCAGCATTATGGTAAGAAATTCTCATACGTTCAATATATGGCATTAAATGTATGAAATCTTGGTGGCATAACACAAGAAATGCTTATTTGTTTCCCACGAAAAACTGCAGATCTGAGTGACTCTTTCAGACAACCGTCCTCTGTGTAGTGACTCAGACACATAGGGGGCTTTGAGCTCATGGCTCCGTGGCCCTGCCTCCCAACAGGAGGCCTCCCTCCAAGTTCGCTGTATCAGGGAAGGAGAGAAAGGTAGGGACTGTTTGTTCACCTCCTCAGCTTGGATGGAAAACATGTCACTTCTTCTCATGGTTCATTGGCCAGACCTAGTCATGTGGCCCCATGTGACTGCGAGAGAGCTGAGAACCCCAGTTATGTCCTATGCTAGGACACTGGTAGGCCCCTAAAGGTCAGTTACAAAGTTGGCTGAGATTGTCATTTTTTTTTTATTTCATTGCAAATGAGGAGAGTGAGGCTTAAGAGAAGCAAAATAACTTGTCCAAGACCACCAAAACACAGTCCAGATTTTAATCCAAGCAAAAGTCTTGGTCTCCCCAGACTCCTGACCACGGGTGGGTTTGTGTAACAAGCTGCTCTGTGCCCAGCCGCCGACCCTGTGAAGGAAAAGCTCAGAGAAGGGACCAAAAAGAAAAACATCTGATAGAAGGAATAATGTCTGCAGTCCCTCTTTACCCCCTGTGTGGACTGTGCCCCCTTTACTTTTCACCAACACTTAATGCACATCAATCTTAAAAAGAGAGAGAGAAGAAAAACCCACCCCTCCCCCTGCAACGCACAGACAAGTGATGCCCTTCTGCTGCTTTACAGAATAGAGAAAACAATGGGTCCCTGTGTAGAGAGTTCTAAGTCTTTTATCTTTCTGCAGATTCAACCACAGTATTGATTCTTTATTGACCTAAACTGTCCTAAGCACGGCTGTGGTTTTTTCTCATATAGTGTATGGGAGAGTTAAGGCAGATACTACTTTAATATTGATTTTTGTGAAAAAGGTGCAGGAAAGAGGGCAATTTGTGTCTGCAGTTGCTCTTCACTATAAAAGATACCATTGTTAGGAGCTTATAGCATTATATCAAGGGTCTTAATCTGTAGCAATCTTTTTTTACAACTTAGAAATAGGCTTGGGCAAATGTGTTATTGGTGTTAATGATATTTTGAAGTGAAGCAAATTTGTCAGCCTTTCTAAGTAAACTGCTCAACTTAACTATTTGAGGACTTGGCAAGTTGACTCAGTGATTGTGCAGAAATCCTAGGATTTATTTATTTTTTTGAAAGTCCTTTGGAAAGAATGTTTTCATGTACGAACAGTGACAACAGTGTTTGCTCAATGAATCTTTGAGGAATGGGAATGATTATCTAGGGCTGAAATAAGCTATGCATCTCTGGGTAGGAGAATATTTCTTCTTTAAGAATCAAAGGATTCTGGTTCCTGGAATATTATTCTGTGATTCAGGAGAGAGGAGGGGGAGACAAAAAAAATCACTCAACAGAAGACAATTTTATTGGTTAGAGTAAAATGACTGTTGCACTTGTGGGTGGGATTTTCATGTTGTTGAATGAATAAGTATTTTTAGAAGCAGGTTCTGTTTGTATGATAGAAAAGCTTCTGAAAAAGTTTCAAAAAAGCCATAAGAAATGGTAGCTTATCTGAAACTGGCCAGTTTCATTTGTTTTGATTTTAGCAAATGCACTAAAAATGGGCATTTAACAGTAAGTCTAGAGAGTTTTTCAGCCACTATAGTGTGGTTTTATTGAGGTTATTTGCTTTCCTGCATGTGGGAATAGCCAACGAGTCAGTAAGAAATATTAATTATGTATCTACTGCACACAGAACATTCCCCAGGGCACTGGCCATAGAGGAGTACAAGACAATAATGATTTGGAGCCATGACCTCAGATAATGATGACCAGGGACTGGGAGGGAATGCCAAGGCACTGAGCTATTTGTGGGTGTGGCAAAGTGCCTGCTGAGTTATCTTTAAAAGCTCAAAGGGTTGGGTCCCCTTCAGTCACTGGATAAGTGTCATATGACAGCCCTCAAGGTTAAAAAAAAAAATCTAGTACTTCTCAAGATGCTGGGAACTCTCATCCTGATAGGGAAGTCTATACACTATTTAACAATATTAGAACGATGACTTCCACTGATGAATGGTGTGTTAGTGAGCTTTAGCAGTCTCTCTACTGGGCAAAATACATCTCTTGGGTCTGATTCTTGCAGACAGATGCCAAGATGTATCAAATATTCAAATTATCACTTCCTTGTAACACCTGGTTTCTACTTAAAACCCCAAGAAATTCTAAAATAACACCTGCTCTCCAGATCATTAGTTGTATTTTAAACATTTTTCTTTAATGCTGTTGTCTGGAAATGTATAGTACTGGGACATTGAGCTATCTTGTATATATTAAAATATCATAGTGCCCGGTACAGGTTATATGAGAAAAAGGCCAGAACAGGTCATTCCAGAAGACTAGTGATTTGATAACACCCTTAATCATCTTTTCTTTCTTTCATTTCATTTTAAATCTCCATATTGAGTTACCTGACAAAATTTGCAAACGTGCAAAAAATATGCCCTATATTGATTGACTCTTTGACATGAGAGTAAATTATCCTTACAGCTCATAAAATATATTGCATAGAAAACACATACACAGACATGAATGCACACATAGACACATACCCCCTCATACATTATGCCACGTGAAAGCTGGACAGCCATGAAAATTAACATAGGCCAATCAATGTACCAGACTCTCAAAGAAACCAATAACATGGTAAAATAAGCATTTTATAATCATTTTTTTGACACCCACAATTCCCTTAACAATTTTCTTTCTAGGGCGCCTGTGTGGCTCAGTTGGTTAAGTATCCGACTCTTGATTTTGGCTTAGGTTATGATCTCAGGGTTGTGAGATTGAGCCCTGTGTCAGGCTCCACGCTGGGCATGGAACCTGCTTAAGATTCTCTCTCTCCTCTCCCTCTGCTCGTCCTCCACTTCCTTCTCTCTCTCTACACACACACACACACATACATGTATATATGTATATTTATACATAACTTTTCTTCTAAAATCTCAACTTTGTTTCATTAGAATCAATGGCAGGAAACTGTTTAGTGTTTTTGGACAGTCTCATTACTCTCCTGCTTGTGGTATTGGATTTACCATTTAATCCACCTGTACTTCTCAGTCTGCACTTTAGCCATTTGACATGTACAGTAATTCTATATAATTTCAAATATCTGATTATTTTCATTTAACATACAATAAAATATATGTTTTAGGAAAGGAGTATTGGGTTTGATGGTGTTGAGAACCAACAATCAATCAATTGATCAATCAATCAGTCCAGTTTATCCATATACTATCTTAGTTTTAAACAGCCATCTTTAGGTCTTTCCTCATACTTGATTACCTCCAATTTCTTTAAAAAAAAAAAAGATTTATTCATTTATTTTATATATAGAGCAGAGGCAAAGGGTAGAGGGAGAGGGAGAGAGAACCCAAGCAGACTCTGTGCTGAGTGCAGAGCCTGATGGTGAGGATCGATCTTACAACCCTGAGATTATGACCTAAGCCAAATCCAAGAGTTGATGGCTTAACTGACTGTACCACCCAGGCATTCCCATCACCTCCAATTTCTGACTTCTCTTCTTCATTAATTACATTTGGCACTTACCACTCTTTTTCTGGCCACAGTCTTACCACAGTGCCTTTGTCTATCTTGGATAAATCACTCTTCCAGGTAAACTCACCTGTGGTATCAACTTTTGTTTGCCTCTTAGAAGAAACTCTATGATCATATAATTTAATCTTATCATTTGAAGATGGCAGAAGTGATTCTCAAAGAGGTTGTCTAAGACTTATTTAAGTTTTCCTATAGAAAAGGAGGCAAATAAGACTGTGCCCTGATCATTATTCTTCCAATCTGCACATAAGGATCAGAGTCGTGTTCAGCAGAGTTGTGTTCAAGAGGCTTCCAGGCTTATAAGACTGGACTATGATACAATTGCCATCTTCTGTTTTCAAAAATGCTAATATGCTTAATCAGAAGCTTCGTAGAAGAGATGTTGACAGAAATCTTCTAAGCTCCATCTAGGGCTGAGGGACTGTGGGCTGTTAGGCTTTGGATGTTCTAGTCCTATGAGCAGGATTATCTCTATTATGAGATGGCTGAGTCTGGCTGAGTCCAATGCTACTAACCTCTAGTTGGCCTCATTAGGTTCCTTCATTTTGAGTTCACGGTCACCATGTTTAGGTTTGGTTCTCTAAGGAAGAAATAGGATGGTTATAAGATGGTCATTTTATTGTAAATTAATATGCTGACAATCTTTACGAAAAGTACATTTCTGATTATAGTTGACTTTTTCAAGTAGCTTAACTACAGACCACAGAGAGGGAATGCATTGATCATGCTCGGACAATTACTTTGCTTCCAAGCAACACATATTTGCCATAACATCAGCTTCCTGGTTTCATTCATCATTTTCTCTAGGGTTAATTGACATCTAGCTCTAGAAGATGAACCCTCTTTGGGTGCTCACTTATCAGGTTTCTGATCCTGCAAGTCTGAAGCCCATGGATATGAATAACAATTTCCCACCAGAATGTAAACTCCATATGGGCAGGGATTGTTACAGGTTTTTTTCTTTTTATTCACTGCTTCATTCCCAGTGCCCAAGAGTGGGTGGCAGATCTTTTGCATGAATGCATATTTCTCTGAAGAAGACCAACCTCTAGCTTTTCCTCTGGGGCATGCCCCACCCACATACCTCCCATCACTACTGGTGTCAGTCACACCTATTTCCTCCCCTTGGCAGCAGAAATGGTGTCCTGACATTGTCTTTCCTTCTTTTCATCAGTCCATTGTATCAGCAGGAAAGGGATCAATATACCCCTGTACACTTGTTCACACTCAGAAATGACCAATAATAACAGGGACTAAAATGAGCAGGGTTTTTTGTTTGTCTCTATGTGTGTGTGTGTGTGTGTGTGTGTGTGTGTGTGAGAGAGAGAGAGAGAGAGAGAGAGAGAGAGGAGAGAGAGAGAGAGAGAGATTTGGCTTCTGGCAGAACTGAAGAATGAGAGGAATGGGGGAGAAAACCACAGGAAAACAAAGACATTAAAGAAAGTTTACCTTTAATTATCTTTTACATGGCTTTCAGCAAATAAAGACAATGGATCATTTAGGTTGAACCTTGTGAGTTAAAATTCAGGAAGATAAGGATGCTAAAGTCTAAAATATGTCCGTTTGATTTGGTAATATGGTACCTTTGACAATTGGTGGGGACCTGAAATAATGGTTGTGGTTTTCGGAAGGGATGAGAGGTGAGAGAAGGGACCACTTTCTTCTAGAAGTTCAAGTCTGATGGAAATGAGAGAAGGTTGTAGCTAAAAGAAAACCACAGTCAAAAGATGTTTATATTTATTTTTAAATCAGGAGATACTTGAGTATGTTTTGCTGCTCATGTAGACTGAAGATGTAGTGGAGAGGAGCTAATCCATGAACCAAGATTCTGCATGAGATGGGAGAAGAGAGCACCCAGAATGTAGACCCTTCCCAAAGCAACTTCAAGGTGGATCCCTAAAACAATTTCAACTTCTGTTAGGTATTAGAAATCTCACAAGAATTCCTTGCAAAGAGATATCATTGATCTTGCAAAGAAGCTTCATGATATAGTTCTGAACTATGCATTTCTGTCTGAACTTCCTTGTATTGCTTAGCTTCTCCCAAATACACAGCACACTCCTATTTGAATTAGGTCATGGTATCTAGAGGAAACAACAGAAGTACAATGATCATACTGTTCTTACTTCTTTAAAAATCTAATCTGGAAAATTGTTTTACACTAACTTGACATCTGTCCATTGTACCATGATGCTTCTGTTTGCTAATAGTGTGGTGAAAAGAAAAACCTTAGAGTTGGTTGGGGGGTGGGGGGAGGTAAGAGCACCATGATGGATGAACCTCTGCATGTAGAATGATCAAAGATCCTAAATTAAACCAACAGAAATCAGAAATGACACCCCAGGTGAGTCTCTCTGGCAAGTCCTTAACAATATGACGATATATAACCTTTTAAATTCATTTTTTCTTTAAATGGTAGATTCTCAATAATTGTATGTCAAGGGTGGAATAAAGGAAGAGTTCAAACCCATTTACTCAGTGAACATTTCCAATCTGAACATAAATACATAGATACAGGAATACAGATGTCAATCATCACATAGAAAAGTCTCATAAATTCACTTCAGCTAACTTTACTATAAACAAGTTCTTTAACACAGAATCCAAACACAACATTAGCAGGCCCTTAGTTCATGGAAATAGTTATAGAGAGAGTCCTCATCCTTAGCATATGTGCCTTTTGATTAACATAAATCTATAGAATTGCCTTGGGAAGTCACATGCCTTAATTCTCTAATGATATAATTGCTAGCACAGTGTGGACATTTCTGCCCATTAAATATATTTCATCCATCTAAAAGGATAATAGTTAAAAGATTTGAATGACTATAACTTGCTAAAGATAGTGATTCTTTTTATCTTTCCTTATTACAAATATGGGTTTACCATATAGATTAATGAAAGGAGAGTAAATCTAGGGAAATAAAAATCATCCATAATCCCAACACCCAGAGGCCTCAGATATCATATTTCCTTCCAGTTTCTTTTCCATGAATTTTGTACACAGCCAATATTACATTACATAGCAATTTATAGTGTTCTGATTTTCTCATAACAGCATTCCCCCTATTATTCCAATTCTTCCAGAGATTTACTTAACGAATGCAAAAAAATCCACCATTGCATATATTAAATTGCATAATATGAAATTGCTGATATTTAACCTTTTTATTTTTTGACTTTATGAAATGGCAATTTCATAGAGTTCAGCTTACATATGTAAGAATTTACCTATCATTTCTCTATTAACATGATAGATGATTTGATTTTTTTTAAGAACATGTTGAAATCCGTATGTTTTTGCATAATCTTTATTAGCATTTCTGATAACTTCCATAGTCTAGATTCTGAAAGGTGATAAAGCTGAGCTGAGAATAAACATCTTTATGGTATTTTAGCTTCTATTAGAAAAGGTTTTCTTCCCAAAATACTAAGCAAAATTAATTCCAATCAACAATGTCAGAGAAAGCCTGCTTCTCCACATGCTTATCAACAGTAAATTTAAAAATTTCTTCATTTATTGAAAATTTAATAGAAATACAAACAAAAAAAATACCGATATAGAACCAAACCAAACACCAATGACTTGTTTATATTTACCTTTCTTTTTTAATAGTCACATAAAATATTTTCCAGGTTTGTTAGGCATTTTAATTCCCTCTTTGGGGAATTGTCTTCCCCTGGACTTTGCTTGTTTTCTTTTAGTTTAGTTTTCTCTCAAGTTTTGGTTGTCTTATTTACAACCTTTCCTTTCTAGTTTGTTGTTTGCTTTGATTTTGTTGATTGGACATACAAAATCTTTTATCACATAGAAAACCAAGTCTTCTTCATGTGGTCTTCTCTCTGTACCTATAGCGTGTCCAAATTGCCTCTTCCTGTAAGGGCACCTGTCAGATTGGATTAGGACCAACACTAATGACCTCGTTTTAACCTCACCTCTTTAAGGACCCTGTCTCCATATGTAGTCACATTCTGAGGTACTAGGGGTTGGGGGCTTTAACATATGAATTGTTGGGGGACAAAACTTGGCCTATAACACTGCGCCAAGTAGTAATTTTATGGGTCAAACATGAGCATTCTGACTCCAGAGCCATCTCTCTTCCTTTTTTCTTTGTCAATTTTTTACTTTTGAAAGAGCTTCAGATTTATGGGAAAACTGTAAAAATTTTATATAAAGAATTTCCATATCTTTTTTACACAGATTCCCTTATGTTAACATTTAGATACATTTATTGCTCTTTATATATCACAATACTATTCACCAAAATTAAAAATTATTAACATAGTACTAATATCTAACCTACAGACTTTAATAAAATTGTGCCAATTAGCCTGCTATTGTACTTTATAAAGAAAGAAAAACAAGCTTTCTTACAGTCCAGAGTCCAATGTTTCATTTAGTTTATTTCCTTTAACTTTAAACATTATTTTTTTGAAAATTTTTCTTACCTCTGACAGTTTTGAAGAGTTCAGGCCTGATATTTTCTAAAATATTCCTTAATTTGAGTTTGCTGATGCTTCTTCAAAATTAGATTCACGGGATCCCTGGGTGGCGCAGCGGTTTGGCGCCTGCCTTTGGCCCAGGGCGCAATCCTGGAGACCCGGGATCGAATCCCACATCAGGCTCCCGGTGCATGGAGCCTGCTTCTCCCTCCGCCTGTGTCTCTGCCTCTCTCTCTCTCTCTGTGACTATCATAAAAAAAAAAAAAAAAAATCAAAATTAGATTCAGGTCATGCATTTCTGGCAGGAATTTCATGAAGAGATACCATGTCTCAGTGCTTCATATCGGGAGGCACATGATTATTGACTTGCCCCCTTACTAGTGATACTAACTGATCTCTTGTTAAGATATTATCTGCCAGGTTTCTCCCCTGCAAAAATCACTATTTTTAATTTCCTAAATTAATAAATGTCTTGTGGGGAGATAATTTGAGACAACCTAGGCATCCTTTTCCCATCACAATTTTACCTACTAATTTTGTATCTGCTGATGATTTTTGTCTAAAATAATTATTACGATGATTTTCCAATTCAATCATTTCCTCTATATCTATGAATTGCAATTCCACCATTTGGAACAAATCCTTCCTCCCCTCATTTATTTATTCATTTACTTGTATCAGTGTATATTCATAATTCTTATCTTAATCTATGGGTAACAATCTCTTCCTGCCATTATCTATTCTGTTGTTCACAAGGGTATCCTTGTGAAAAGGATACCCTTACAAAAGCCCCTATTATTCCTTGAGCATTTTCTTAATTTCTGGATCAAAAGATGTCCTGAGATTATGTTACACCCTCTCAGTTTCAGTCCTGGGATTATCTATCCCATTGAAGAGTCATAGTTCCTTTCCTGGAGAATGACCTTTAAACAACAAGATCTGGCTCTAGGAATTCTCTCTGGTACTGAGGTATACTTGATTCTCAGCAGAGAACTAGGAAATAAGTGTTGGCATGTATACATCTCTACAGACTGTCATCTATCATTCATCTGTCTCTATCCAAATTTATCCTGTACATCTAAAACTTGTTGAAATCTTCAAGTTGTGAAGATGGTCCTGATCCTGACCTACAGTCCTTCTAAATCTGTTTAAGACAATTCAATATCTCTTTGTTAAAACTGCTCAACTTTAATTTCCAGTGTATCTTTCTGACTTTTTATCCTGGAGGTTAAAGCAGACCTCACAAATCTAGGATTTGTACAGGAAAGTTAAGTAACATTCCAAAGGAACTGTATCGGAAATGATTGGAAACCCTACAGAGTTTTGATCTTTTCAATCTTTTTTTTTTTTTTTTTTTTTTGGTTTGCAATTATGAAAACCTTTAGGGCATGTACTAACAGTAATCGTACCAACCCTGAGGTCTTAGGATTACTAAGTCCCTGGAAACATAGGTAACTGAGGGGTAGGTTTAGGAATGCTGAACTCTGTCACAAATCTGGCCTCAATCCTATACTCAAGAGAGCTCTGTGTCCTAGATCAGGAGTCAGCAAATTATGACCACGCCCATTCATTTACATGTTGTCTAGGGATGCTTTTCTGCTCTCATGGTGACTTGAGTAGTTACTATGGACTATAGGACCTGCAGAGCCTAGACTATTTACCATATGGCTCTTTACTGAAAAGATTTGCCTATTCCTGCACTAGATCACCCTAAGCCCTGATGTTGATCATCTTTTTGCCGTATCTACATGCACACACACATACACACACATGCATGCACACACCACATACACACATACCATTGCAAGACAATGCCGTCGGAAGATATTTTATACACGAGTGCTAGCTAAGGGGAAGACCCTGCCAGTGGTTGACTGTATAACATTGATGCAATCGCGTTGGCATGAGGGCCTCGTCTTAGATTTCAAAGTATACTATCCCCAGACAGTGCATCAAATTAGTCTGCCTATCCATTCGGTATGGCATGCCACGTCTTTGAAAATTGGACAAATAAATGAGACCCTTGCATTTGGCAGCCTGTGTCAATTCTGTATAACTTATCAGTTTGGCTTCGTGGTACTGTCAGAGGTTGAGTGTTCATATGTCTGCATTTCTCATAATTATTTTGCGATCTAAAGAAAGGGAGACATTTGGAAAGACTATGAATACAATACCAAGTTAAAAGCCATGTGGAATGGTGTGATGTCTGCTGGTAGTGCCAAATTACCGCATGGTTGATCCAGTCGCCAAAGTCAATAAGACTGCTGGAGCAACCCAAATCCCCCTTTGTTCTACCCAAAATCAGACATGTAGAGATATGGATACCAGCAATATGAATTTAACCCTGTTTTTTGTCTTACTTATTTTGGCCATCCAGAGAAGAGACTCTTGTTGTTGACTTGATTTTTTTTTAAACACCTTTTACTTTACTGTGAATTAAAAATGAAACTATGCTTCTGAGCTTCTCTAACCCCAGTGTTTGCCTCAGGGCCCTCTGAACATTCTACGCTGCTGTGAAATAGTCTTTCTGGAATCAAAATATTCTGTGTGAAAATATCTTCTTCTTTGTTTTCTGATGACTCAGGCTGCTACTTACTTTGTGCACCCATCCAGATGTATTATGTTTTTATGTCCACTGCTTTTACCTGCCATAAAGCACCATCACTGTGCTGCCGGCTAAGCTTTTTGTCTTAGAGGTGGTAAGGAGGACACACACAGACTCAGGCACCAATGTTAACTCTTTGATGGCTTGAGCGCGATGCCTTCCAGATGCACCAGAGGTTTGTAGTGAGAAAGTGACGAAATT
The DNA here is from genome assembly GCF_048418805.1 of Vulpes vulpes. Taxonomy (NCBI): domain Eukaryota; kingdom Metazoa; phylum Chordata; class Mammalia; order Carnivora; family Canidae; genus Vulpes; species Vulpes vulpes. The sequence goes on from NC_132795.1 coordinate 88,015,597, forward strand.
TTAATTTTACCATGCAAGGCTTTTTCATTTGTCCTCTGGTCATTTCCCCAGATCCATGAGTTCTTTAGGTGGCAAGTTTATCTCCTCATAGAGTAAAATTAGTGTTCCTAGAGGATGGAGGCTTTTAAGGAACTGGAAGTAAACATCACAGGACTCTTGAGAGTAAGAATCCTACTTTTCTTAGGTAACAATAGAGGTGGTATTTCAAATCTTTTTTTTTAGCATTTAGGTCACTCATTAACATCAGTGATAATCTGTCTACCCTTTCACACGTTGAATGCCCGCAAGCCTCAACACAAGAATCACACCATTCAAATCACCTCTGCGTTTCACCGTCAACTCCTAGAGGAGTACATATCACTCATAGCCCTCCCAGTCCTACTTGATAGACCTGATATCTTTGATAATGTTCAATAATGAAGCCTTTAATTTTTTTTTTCTTTTATCCCAAAGTTTTGGCATCTTCGATCCACTAAGTTTAATTCAAAATTCTTGGGGCCTGATATTTTTCAGGAGTCAGAATATTTTGGAGTTTAGAGGGATGGATACTGAATATTATAATACCCCTCTGGCAGAGGGGGCAGATCTAGGACAACTTCTGAAATAAGATGTATCGATATTTCTACAGTGAATCATAATAACCATTCCCAGAGGGTAAATGACAGCTATCAACAGTCCCCTATCAATTTAGGTAGGGTTGTGTCATTGTTCCCCAAAGATGTCAGGTCAGTTCAAGGTTTGCCACCAAATATGTTTTTTTTTTTTAAACTTTAGATATTGTGTATTGCAGCAAACAGAGGATTACTGATCTATACCAGAGGTCAGCAAAATTTTTCCATAAAGGGCCAGATAGTAAATATTTCAGACTTTTCAGGTTATGCTGTCTCTGTCTGCTACCATACTCTGCTGTTTGGCTCTTAGATAATATGGAAATGGGTGTGGCTCTCTTCCAATAAAACTATTTACAAAAACAGCCTATGGTCCCAGTTTGCTAACCCCTGATCTATATGATAGTCACTATATTAAAATTCCATACCCTTGGGTATCAGATCCACTGACTAGTTCGCAGTAATTTCTTTGAATTAAGTTTTAAGAATGGGAAAACTTATTTAAGTAGAGGAAGCAACCTCTGCTGCTTGTCATGCCTATTCTGTTATCTTGTCTCAAGGCAAAAGTATATACAAGAATTGTACTTATCTAGGATAGTACTTAGTATCTAGGTCTGAGTGTGAACTAGAATGTAACTTGTCATTGACCTCGCGGATAATACTATGTGATGGTAACATTCGAAAATAAGAAGTGGCTAGAATCTAGTAGTGTTAGTGTTTGTCACATTAATGATATTAAGGGAGAAAAATGTAGTTTTCCAGGCTTGACTTTAATGTCTGGTTCACTTCTTTTCCGTGACTAAAAACATCAGCTTGAGCATTTGTTCTCTTTACATCTTACTTGCTCTGCTTTGTTTATTTTATTAGAAATAAAAGCATACAGGGAGCCTGGGTAGCATAGTCAGTTAAGTGTCTGCCTTTTGGTTTCGGCTCAGGTTGTGAGCTCAAGGTCCTGAGATGGAGCCCCACATCTTGCTCCAAGCTCAGCGGGGAGTCTGCTTGAGATTTTCTCTCCCTCTCCATCTGCCTCTCCTTCTCATACACACTCTCTTTCTCTCAGATAAATATATCTTAAAAAAATAAAGTACACAATTTTGGACTAAAACAAGTAACAGCTTGTCAGCTATTCATGGAAGTTTGTGTTTTTCTCTACACAATGTGGAGTAAGACTTTAATGGATCAAGTCTGAAGGGTTTCTTTGAAGGCTTGTTCTTTTAGTGGGTGTTGTCTAGTACTTCTGATTCAGATTAGGAATAGAGAACAGAGCAATAGCCCCTATGGGTGGCCTCCCAGTGTGCTGAGAAATTATGTGCCCTGAGTAGATGATCCATTGATTATTTGAATGAGATTGAGTTTAAGAGATTTGATAATACTTTTTGGAAGTCAGAAGAAAAACCTCTCAACAAACTCACCAGTCTTTTCCCTGGTTGTATGAAAGGGATGATTGACGGGGGCAACCTCGAGGACTAGCTAACATTTTTGTCAATTATCTGCTAAGCTGACTGAGTAGTGACCCACGCTAAGCATGCAGCATATTTAGGCCTTCTTACTGAGCTCATTGCATCTGCTTTCTTGATGACTTCCTGTCTTTATGTGGGAAGCTACCTTCATGGTAGGTCTTATGAGTATGTGGATCAGATTTTGTGGTTTAAGGGGCCATGATCTTTTCTCTTATAGGTACAAACTTTCCAGACTTGACCTTAATTTTTAAGGGTATTGAGTTCTTCAAGAGGCTGTTGTGCATCTTGAAGGTATTTTTACATAGTGTTTCTCATGTAGCTTCACACCTTGGTTTCCCTGCTAGATCATGGGCTCCTTGAGAGCAGGAATGGGATTTTCACATGTCTGTAATCTCAACATCTCCATTGGTACCTGACATATGTAGACTAGATTTCAGATTAAACAAACAAATGAGCATTATGCAAACATATTGAATGACAGTTGAAAGTTAACCCAGATGAAGGTGAGGACAAATACTCTTGGCATAACTACTGGAAAAAGAAGGGGAGGTTTGAAGGACAAACTTTGTTGCTTTAAGCGGATTTGACTGGGCCAACGCTCAGAGCATGTACGAAAAGAAAAAATGCTGATGGTAATAATTTCTGCCTAATTTCACCTGGATTTAACCTGGTCACTAACTGATTTGGTTGTATTATGAGACAATGAACTTTTATCATCTATTTCTCCTTAAGGACTATTCATGAAGAAAGAAGAGTCACATGAGTTTAGAAATCACAGGCTAAAGTATGAAGACAAGCTGGGGTTTGGAGAACCAAGCACAAATGAAGCAAAGAAGACAGTTTCTGTGTAATTATTGGTTGAGGGAATATCATCTATAAGATCCTACAGGTATATATTGTAATATATACTGTTTCCCTTCTAGTCTGAGTGTGTCAGAGAAACAATCCCCCTCGTCCCTTCCATCCCATCTGGAGATGAGGGCATGTAGCAAGCAGACAATGACATCTACCCAGCTGCCAGGGCTGTGCAATGAATGAAGCAGCCCCTCAAAACACTCTGAATGGATTGCCAATTTTTATTATGTTTAAGGCAGGCGGTAATTTCAGTTTTCAATTCCACTAAGTAATAATAGTTATTAATTAGTAAATTAGGCCACTGGGTTCTAGAGGTGAGCTAACAAAATGATTAAAAATGAGAGAGAGAGAATTCACAGATAATGCTCAGGTTTCATAGAAGCCTGCCACGATTGAGAGTTTATGTTTGTACATCTCTTCAGAATGGATTGCTGCACTTAAGAGCAACTTACATTGCCTACAGTGCTGTCTGTTCAGTAATTGCAGCAAAGTGAGGTACTGCACCATACATTGTCATAAAGATGTCAAGAAATGAAGGGAGATGTTCGAGGGCTCAGCTTCTAATACTTACATTTTAAATCTGGGGGCATTAAATCCAGGGAGGAGAATTCCTGAGTATTTTTTCCCCCACACCAACAAAGGGCTTAGACATTTCTTGAGTAAAGGCTCTGAAATCAACCCCAGGGAGGATTTCTGGACTCCAGGTAGGTCTAATTCATTTTAGAGGCTAATTTTTGGAGCTTTATATTTCAAATATGGAGGTTTGTGCACTCTGTTTAAAAGTACTTTTCGTGGCTGTACCTAGATAATAACAAAATCCCTAAAATATCATTAAGCTCCTCAAGGACTTGAGAGGCTATAACTGAAGTTTATCTTACAGGGTTCTAGATAGGCAAAAATGCAGGTAACATATCTTAAGACTATTGCAGTGTATTCTTGATACTAAGAGAAATAGTTGAAAAGTGGAAATGTCAGTCAAATTCATTCTGAAAATACAAAAATGTAGCAATTCATTGGAGCTTGACGTGATTTTTAAAAAAACTGTATAGAGGCAAATCAAATCTATGTATGAATACAGACTTTGCCTATAATGGCAAAGTGAGTTAAATCATCAAGACAGATCCCAGACTACTCTTTTTAAGAAAAATACCAAAGGAAAAGAGAAGAAAAGAAAAATAGCATTTCTTTATCCTTCTATTAAAAGTAACTATTGCATGAATTTTGTTTAAATGAAAAATCAATCTACTTTACTCTGCTTATGTAGAAATAAGAAATAAGCATTAATTGAGATTTGAAGACAAATTTCCTGATCCAATTATTCTTTTCATCTGAACAGTCTCTCCCTGTCTTATCTTTATTTTTGCTGCCTCTGTAGAGATCCATGTTTGAAGGATTTTTCCTTCCATTTTTTCTTTTCTTTCTACTTTTTGGGGGTCTTTTTTGAGTATTTGCCTTTAGGGTCACCATGATATATTAGAAAGAGTGAGAGGAAATTAAGTTAAACCCTTGAGTCTAGTCAGTTATTTTGATCTTGGGAAAATTGTTCAACTTCTCTGAGCTGTGTTTCCTCATCTGTAATGTGGGGGATATGAAATACTTACCTCACACAGTGGTTTTGAGTTTGCTATAATGCAAAAATACTTATTCTTGGAGTATAGAAAAGAGAAAACTTGGAACTGGTTAGCTGGCACATAGACAAAACCTTTTGTTCTAGTATTTGTGTTAGACTAGATTAACTAAGACATAATCATTTGAGAGGTAGATAGACTTTGTAGCTATGAGCACTGACACTGAGTATGTAACTGTGACAGCACTTAGTGTGTACTTAACATATATTATTTCCTTTCCCACCTTACTAACCCTGTTCTTACGACAGACCACATGTGTGTGCATGCACACACACACACACACACACTCACAGACATACCTTGCCTTAAGTTTAATCTGTGTTTTTAGGTGTGTGTGACTTCAGTGACCTCCCACCTATACTTATATATCCCTAGAGTCCACATAAAAGTGTAAATTTCCATATTATACCACCTGACCCCATTCCATTATTTTCTTTTCAATTTGAATGCATTAGGAAATCTCATTTACTATGAGAATGAATGTTAGGTCTGTCCATTGGGTTATGTAAGTTTGGAGCTCTCATTCTAATTTTGAGTCTACAATGTAAAGAGTATAACTGTCAATTTCCGTTGGTGGAAGACTGAACACAATTTTAGAGAATGTACTAAAACACACTGAGAAGGAGAGAAAAAAGGGTTGACAGTGTTAAACTGAAACAAGATTTTCAAATAAGATTTGAAATAAGATCAAGTTCATCAGCTCTTATCATAGTAGGTCGCCCTGAATCTTGTCCTTGAGTAACCAACCAAATAACCTAACAAGCAAAACCCAGAATGATCTGTGAGGGAGACTAAGAGATTAAATCTAATGTTTGAACATCAATCCATTGCTCATCCATTGACTAGGAAAAACAAATGTCTCTGTTTGTGTCTAAAGATGTGGCATGTAAGTTCCCAGGGATCTCGCTCAGCAAAGGAGCTGGTGAGATTGAAAATGCATTTGAAGGTTAAGATGCTCTCCAGGAGTTTCTGCTTCAGTCATTGCTATCACTGAACTTTTCTGCCTTTAAGGGTTTGTAATATCTAAATTCAAATTATTCCATCTCTAAAGCTACTCAGTGATTTTTTTCAACCACCAGCACAATGTAGTTTTCTTTTTCCTGTCACCTCGTATCATCACCTATGACATAGTGTTGTGCAGGGAACACAAGCCTGGAGCTTTCATTCAAGGTCACCTCAAGCCCTCCATGGTGAGACATTTTGAATAATTTGGAATTATTTTTACTAGATATGTTTGTAGCTGTCAGACTCCAATCTACATGGTTCATAGAAGCTCAATTTATTTTCTATATTAATAGCTCATTGAGCAAACATACTATGCCAGGCTACATATATATGTAGCTTTTTTTCCCAATGAACTCAGTGGTCTTGAATACCCAATGAAAAATGTTTCTATTATCTTTGCCTGTTTGCATTTCAAAAACTATAAGAATGTATTGATTTTTGAGACAATTATTGGGGGCTTATAGAACTTATCCTCCTGCTTGGATATGACTTTTAGAATTAAAGGGTTCATTAGATGTCCCAAGGGGAGTTTTCATATTCCAGGACAGAAAAGGGATACCATGGGTTATGCAAATAGCTCTGTCAAATGTGATGTAAAGTACTGGGTGAAATTGACAATTGCAGTCAAATACCTCAAGGTGTGATCTACATGAGACTTTCTCTAAAATATTCAGGAATCCTGATAAGCTGCATTTTCAAATTTCCTTTATATTTCAGGGCTTATATTTGGTACTAGACTGTATATCAATTAAGCTATTGTACCAAGTGGAATTCAACCCCTCCCAGGCACAGGGGGCAAAACAAAGCTATTTTGAGGCATTTACTATGTAGCTGAGAAAATGAGCTTCACATAGATGAGACAATTAGAAAATTGTTGAACCACACAGTGAGTGACTAATCAGTATTGGAAGGGATAGATCAGTGTGGATTGTAAATAGCAGGTGATGACTTCATGAAGAGGAAAAATTTAAAGGAAATATTGGTATTTAAATAGAGAGGAATATAGGTTTGGGTACAGTTCAGTGTGGGAAAATAACATGAGAAAAAGCATAGAAATACAGTGTGAGCCAGCTTAATAAAATTGGAAGTGAGAATTGAGAAATAGTGGGGATAATTGGAACAGTCAAGAAGAAACTGATTTCTGGAAGTTCTTGTAAGTCAGCCAATGAGATCTGAGACTAACATGAGATATTAGGAAGTGTATGCAATACACTTTTAGGAGAGATGTGGCATGTACAGGAGAGTTATTTCTGTAGTATTATTCTGATAAAATATGCCAACGATCAAGGTTCTTAGGTCTTTGGTTTTGAGTGAACTATATGGCATCAGAGAGAAAACATGCACAACATGATTGTGGAATTCTCAGTAGTCTTTGGAGAATTTTGTGGAAAATAGGAATGGGAATGGTATAAGAAAATAGGAAATTGGTAAATGTTCCAAGAACCAAAAAACAGGAAATGTGCATTCTGGAAACTACATGTTTTTACATCAATTTCTTAGAAATTTCAGAATTAATTTTTAAATTTCCATCTTATAAGCAAAAAAAAAAATCCATGAGCGTTGAATCCTTTTTTCCTTTTCTTTTCTTTTCTTTTAATTTGAGTTCAATTTGCTAACATATAGCATAACACCCAGTGCTCATCCCATCAAGTGCCCCCCTCAGTGCCCGTCACCCAGTCACCCCCACCCCCCGCCCACTCCCTTTCCACCACCCCTTGTTCGTTTCCCAGTTAGGAGTCTCTCATGTTCTGTCTCCCTCTCTGATATTTCCCACTCATTTTTCCTCCTTTCCCCTTTATTCCCTTTCACTATTTTTTATATTTCCCAAATGAATGAGACCATATAATGTTTGTCCTTCTCCGATTGACTTATTTCACTCAGCATAATACCTTCCAGTTCCATCCACGTTGAAGCAAATGGTGGGTATTTGTCGTTTCTAATGGCTGAGTAATATTCCATTGTATACAGAGACCACATCTTCTTTATCCATTCATCTTTCGATGGACACCGAGGCTCCTTCCACAGTTTGGCTATTGTGGACATTGCGAGCATTGAATCCTTCACAGGTTCACTAAAAACAAGTGACAACAGATAAAAGATATTTTTTTAATAGCATTACTATGTCACTAGGTATTAATCTTGTATTCTAGGAAAGGATCTTATATATGGTAGGTGCTTAATAATAAATGTTGTATGGCTCCTTAAATGTATAAATTAGAGGAATAGATTTGTCTAAATCTAGATTTGTCATAATCTATGGCAATATTCTATGGGAAAAGGCAAAGAAGTGCATAGAAAATGATTACATATTTAGGTTGGCTCATTATTCCTTGTTGACTAGTCATAGTGTTTTGATTAGCATGTTGATTCCAGTTGGAAATATAGTCAGTACCAATACACAGGCTGTGTTCTTGTCCCAACATTTCTATTAAAAGTTTCAAAAAAAAAAAAAAGTTTCCATGTTGCTAAAAAATAAAATGCATGTTACATTTGAATAGGTGACACCAAGTTGGAAGGTTTGGCTATACATTTGTTGACAAGTTCAGAATAAAATATCTAAACAGGCTAGATCATTGGCCCCCAAGATAGTTAAATGTATAACCTGAATTAGGGAATGTGATTGAGCCATACCAGAGAGAGCAGATAGAGCTTTAGTTCAGCAAAAGAAATAGCCCAGAAATTTGTTCCTCAGATCAGGGACTCAACAAGGAGACATATATGGGCTCATACAAAAAAAGAGAGAGGCCTCTGAGGAAAAGAGGCCATAATTAATTATGTAACAACTTTTCCTTTCCTGGAGGTGGAGGTGGAAAACCCAAAGCTGGCCTCTATTAATCTGACACTATGACTTGTTGCCAAAAGGCCCATTTTAGTCCCTGTTCATCTATTAAGTGGAGTTGCTCTCCATTCAGAGTTAATTGCTATATAAATAATTGAAGCTCCCCCAAGATGAAGATTAAGCTCTAGCAGAACCCCTTCCCATTAGCCAAAAGAAAGCAAAAGGTATGAATTGATTAAATACAAATGAGAACCTGGAACATTCGCTCCAGCCACTCCTTTTCTATCCCTCTGTGGACAAATGCTGGTTCTAGGCTACTCTTCAGCGGGAGGCTGTCTTGCCACGGCGCTCCAAGGAAATCTATTTTGTTTTTCTGATGGGATAGCACTGGGCCATCGTCAGACCTCTTCTTCCTCATCGATAGCCCACAGTTAACATTATGAGGCAGTTAGTTTATTTAAGTGCTCTCAATTCCCCGGGAGTAGCTGAACTTGTCGTTCTTGGGATCTTTCCTCCAGAATGTATTCTCCTTCTGATTCCTTATGGATGTTCTGAGTCACCGAGTAGCATGACCCATCCCTACCTGTCCTTGGGAAACATCTCAGACCTCTACTCAGAAACTCATCCTCATAGACCAAGTCTATCCAGTTTATTTCTCTCTCTCTCTCTCTCTCTCTCTCTCTCTCAGCTTTTTTGATTTTTTGATGAATAGTCATCTAATCTAAAGAAGTCAGTTAATGAAGTCTGCCACTCCCCTAACCACACATGTGCACATGCACACAAATGCACCAACTCTGCTTTAGGAGAGCAATGATGGACTTCTGTGTAGCAGAATTCTACATAGTCTTAAAGGGAGCCCCTTGACAAACTAGCATCTTAATCAACGATGCAGTGGAAGAGGGGGTTGGAATGACAGCATCTAGAACAAATGTGGCACACGGTGTGTACTCTGTAAATATTTGTCAAATAAATGAATTATGATCACCATTCCAGTCAGTCCCTCTACTTGTATGAGCTATGACTAATGTCCTCACTGATTTTCCCAACAATCATGCACACCAAGACAAGTCATGATTTTTTTTTTCCAGAATCCCTCATAAGAGAGTTAGCAGGATTTTTATCTTACCCATTTGGAAACAATAACCAGGAAATAATTTTTCTAAAGACTTTTGACTATTTTCAGAGCTGAACTTAAGTTTCAAGATCGTAACACATTCAGAAAGGATGGCTCCCCTTTGTGCCCCTAACGGAAAGGACACTGAGACTTCCAGTCTATTCTGCTAGCCCAATAATGGAAACCATTTACAATGCTCTGCTTATGTGGCAGTTACTTTATAAGGTGCTTTACATACATTATTGGCTTAATCCCCAAAACAAACCAATTAGGCAGCTATTCTTCACATTTTAAAGATGAGGAAATATATTATAAATGCTGTGCCTGAGGTCACGAAACCAGGTAAACAACAGAACAATGGTTACATCAAGTGATCTACATCTACGTTTTGATCTCTCTAGGAGAGCAGTGGATCTAAGCCAGGGTGGCAGGATTCAATCCTGACTCTGCCACTTACCATCTGTGAAGTTGGTCAACACATGGAACCTCAGTGCACCTCAATTTTATCATGAGTAAAATGGGGAAGATAATATATTTATTCACAGGGTTAACCTAGGATCCAATTCCTTAGTTCATGTAAAATATTTAGAATAATGCTTGGAACATAGTAAGCACATAGTGTATCTCTAAGATTATTATTTGAATTCATGTAAAACTAGCACTCAACTTTTTTTGTAATTTAGCAATTAATAGTTTAATAATTCTTTGTTTTATTCTCTGTGGTGCTATATCAAGAATTAGATGACTTCATGAAGGAGTCACTTAATAAACTGAAAACTCCTTGAGGACTGAGTCCTTTGTGCCCTTTCAAAAACTGGAGGATTACCCAGCGACTATTAGACACACAATTAACACTTATGAATAAGGATGAAAAATCCAATCTACTACCCTCTCCGAACAATGTCTCTTTTACATTTGTCTGTAATTCTATAGTTTACAACGTGATTCACAGACTTAAATAGAAAAACCTCCATATAACCCCTACAAAGTATGTACCTTTATCCTGCATATCATAGCTAAGAAAGCCAAGCTTCAGAATGGCCACCAGATAAATCAAGATTTGCTTTTCTCACATAACAAGGAATACAAAGCTGTGTGGTGATTGGAATTGTTTTTCTGTCTTGATGAGATTAGGTTTGTCTCTGATGTCATATTCTTGAATTTTCTTTCGTGGTCCTACTATAGCCGCTTCACTTCTGGCCAAGGTGTTAGCATTTAAGGCAACGAGAAGACGCAAATTTCACATGGGCCCGGTTGTTCATTGTCCTTTTGTGTGAAGGAAGAAATACTTCTCCAGGGGCTTCCTAACTCCCTAGAAAACTTTCTTTACATGACGTGGATCAAAAGTGCATTGTATGGCAGCCCCTCGTTGCAGGAAAGCCTGGGGAGGGGAAATGGTTTGGCTTTCTCACAGAGGGAGCAATAGCAAGGGGCAAGGCAGTGGTAGTAGCTTTTGGTAAATTCTCGATAGTGTCTGCCACTTTTCACTACTACGCCTGCTATTCCCAATTACTGCTGCTACTAAACTTCGGCTTGACAAATACAGTATGCTCATTTGTTGTCCCTCTAGTTCATCAAGAAATGAGAGACAAGAAAAATCGGGAGCACCTGGGTGGCTCAGTGGGTTAAGCGTCTGACTCTTGATGTCGGCTCAGGCCGAGATCTCTGGATTGTGAGACTGAGTCCCGAGTCGGGCTCCACGCTGGCATGGAGCCTGCTTAAGATTCTCTCTCTCTCCCTCTCTCTGTCTCTCTGTCTCTCTTTCCCTCTTTCCCTCTGTCCCTCCCCCCACCAAAAGAAAAGTCAGTATTTAAAGGTGAAATAAGCATCCTTAATCCTGTTACCCTTTGACAGAAGACATTGATGACTAATATCTGGGCCTTTACAAGCACTCGACTCCTAAGTTGGTCTTTAGCCAGAAGCCCAGAGCTGTAGCTTGTGTGTATGTGAGTTCCTGGTTATGTGATAACTGGAAGTACCCAGACTTTGAAATCCCAAGGTCGGATGAAGCCTGTGACAATCTCTGAAAGATTCGGTTTGACTTAGATGGGGATTGAATGGTGCCTGGGCAGGAAGGGACAGAATGAATACAAACCAAGTTGGAACATTACCAGTCACATATCTTTCTCTTTAAAGTGGCTTCCTGGGAAGTTAGCAGAGCCTCAGGGGCCTTTTTTGGCAAATATAAACACCTTTCCAACATCAATCCTGGAGGCAGGGCCCAACGAGTGCAGAGGAAGGGAAACTAATTGAAATCTTTCTGAGTTTCACAAACACAACAAACTTACCCAGAAGAATTAAGTGAATACATGCTGGCATTTGTGCAAAGGATGGTCTGATTCCATCAGCTTTCCCCCTCACAAGCCCTGCTTGCCCCTCTCCATATTCCCAGGGAGGTGATTACATGAATATGGTCTATTTGGAGAAGTAAAGAGAGTCCAGAACACAGGAAAAGTCAGGAAGCTAGTGGGGAGGAGCACGATGGGACTGACTCAACTCTGGCTTCATATCCAAGCTGGCATGAAATGGTAACTCAGGCTATTCTGACTTTAATGTCCTCTGGGAATCCTGTAGCCACTCTACTCTTTGTGCCCCAACTTAATGGCAGTTTGGGAAGCCAAGACTGGATTTTGGAAATGGGCAAGTAAAGAGAACTTTTCTATTTATTGGATGTTTGGGAATGGAAGAAGGGGAGAAAGCATGCAGAATCACTCTATTATTGGAAAAGTTAGAAGGCCACTGGCAGTGTGTTTGCCTCACAGCTACGGTGCTAGCAGACCCAGCTGAGCTAGACCCACTGTGCTTTGTCTTTAGCACACATCTCAAAGTATTTGCAAATGTTTGGCACTTGGGAAAATGATTTTGAGCCAAGTACATTTTCTCTTAAGATAAAATGAGAGAGACAGTCAGATAGAGACGCGCGCACACACACACACACACACACACAAACTGCCTATTCAGTGGAAGGGGAATCTTAATCTGCTCTGTCTGCTTCTTTTATACTTAACTCATCAAAATGGGTTAGTGTTGGGTTCTTTACTGCGCAAAATGCAGTGAGCTTCCATGGCCATTCCTTTTCCTGGAGAATAGGCCAGCTGTGACAGGATGATGTTTCAGGATATTGGTCCCAAAGCTAAGATTTGCGAAGTTTGGCTGAAGGCAAAGCCTGTTCTCCTCTGCTCATTATCAAACAGTTACACCGCATGCAATTGGCCATTTAGCTGCCTCCTAACACCTTGCATTGCCATCTTATAAACGCTGCTGCTTTGTGGAAACACCTGCAGAGTTCCTTGGCTTATTAGCACCATTTGATCAAACAACAGGAGTAAGGGAGGCTCATTTGCCTCTTGGCAAAACAGGTGAGGACGTATTGAGCACTGGATTACCCCTTCCCCCCTTCCGTTAGTATGGCAATCCTATCGGGGAGGGAGCTTCCCTGGTGGGGATCAGCAGCTTGAAGCAAGAGAAGTCTACCACAGGGCCACACAGTCTATTACTAGTAGACTAGATACTAGCGTAGCTACTCTTGCCCTTCACCTTACTGATGCTCCCCTCAGATATTGTTCTTCTTTTCTCTTGATTTTTCTCCTCAGAACAATATTCATTCTGGAACAATTTAATTCTAAGTCAAAGGTAGCTTTATGATTTTGGAAATGGTAGAGTGAAGAGAATATAAAATTGGAAATAGTCATATTTGTGTCCTAAAAAGACATTGCCTAGAAGAGTGGTTGTTTAACTTTTCGGTTTCAGGACTCCTTTACACTCTAAAAAAAGTTACTGGAGAGCTCATAGAACTTTTGTGTGTGATATGTGATATATATATATATATATATATATATATATATATATAAATTTTAAACATATATTATTGCAAAACAAGACTGCAATGTAGACAAACTTCTTGTTGTGTTTCCAGAAAAAGATTTCCAAAGAAAATTAATTTTTGGATTTCAAAATACTGATATATTAGATAATACTGGTGTTCATAGATGCTATAGCTAATACACACAAAGATAGCTAGTAAGACTACAGTAGAAGTAATGAGAAAAAAACTGAGTCTGCCTCTGAAAACTCACATTTTTAAGAATATTATTTCTCATCTACCCCTGCCCTCACACATGCATAGCCTTCCCCATTATAAACATCCTCCACCAGAGTGGTAGACTTTTATAATTAATGTATCTTCACTGAAATTACCCAAATCCATAGTTTATATTAGGATTCAGTCTTGGAGCTGTACATTCTATAGGTTTGGGCAAATGTATAATGAAGGTTCTCAAGCTCCATCTTTTCAGGTCCCCATCCTCACCCCCAACCCCTGGCAACCACTGATCTTTTTACTGTCTCCATAGTTTTGCTTTTTCAAGAATCTCATTTTGTTGGAATCATACAGAATATAGCTTTTTCAGATTGGCTTCTTTCACTTAATAATATGTATTTAAGTTTTGATATCTCATTTCTCATTTCTTTCTAGTGTTGAATAATATCCCATTGTCTGGCTGTACCACAATTTTCTTATCTATTCACCCACTGAAGGGCATCTTGGTCACTTCTAAATTTTGGCAATTGTGAATAAAGCTGCCATAAATATCCACATAACCCTGTTTATCTAAATACTTATAAAACTTTTCCATATGCATGTAAGTTTTCAAATCCTTTGAGTAATATCAAGCAGCACAATTGTTGGATCATATGGTAAGAGTGTGTTTAGTTTCCAAAGTGACAGTACATTTTGCATTCTCACCAGCAATGAATGAGAGTCCCTGTTGCTCACAATGTCTCAAGAATTTGGTGTTGTCTGTGTTCCAGATTTGGGTCTTTCTAGTGGTTAAGTAATGGTATCTCATCTTTGTTTTAATTTCTATTTCCCCAGTGACATATTATGTGGAACATCTTTTCATATGCTTATTTGCTTTCTATACCTTTTTTGGTGAGGTGACTGTTTGAGGTCTTTGGCCCATTTCCTAATTGGATTGTTGTAGAGTTTTAAGAGTTTCTGTATATTGGGGATAACAGTCCTTTATCACGTGTATCCTTTGCAGATATTTTCTCCCAGGCTGTGGCTTTTCTTCTCATTCTCTTGACATGGTCTTTTGTAGAGCAAAAGATGTTAAATTTAATGAAGCTCACTTATTTTTTCATGGATGTGCCTTTGGTGTATCTGAAAAGTCATTGCCATACCTAAGGTCATCAAGTGTTTCTCCAATGTTACCTTCTGGAAATTATATAGTTTTGCATTTTACATTTAAGTTTGTGATCCATTTAGAGTTAATTTTTATAAAGGATGTCAGGTCTGTGTCTTGATTCTTTTTTTTAAATGTGGATGTGTAGTTGTTCTAGCACGATGTGTTGAAAAAATAAAAAAAATGTTTTATTTTACTGATTTTATACCTTCTTCAAAGATCAGTTGACTATACTTATGTGGGCCTATTTCTGGGCTCTCTATTCTGTTCCATTAATCCACTTGTCTATTCTTTCACTAGTATTTTCACTAATGCCTTGATTACTGTAGCTTTATAGTAATTTTTCAAATCAGATAGTGTCAGTCCTGCAACTTTGTTCTTCTCCTTCAAGACTCTCCTTCAAGACTGACCTAGCTATTCTGGCTCTTTTGCCTTCATATAAACTTTAGAATCAGTCTGTTGACATTTACTGATTGTGCACTGAATCAATAGCTCAAGGTGGGAAGAATTGACACCTTGAAAATATGGAGCCTTCCTATCCATGAACATGGAATATCTCTCCACTAAAACTCACATATTATTCCCTAAAACTACTACCTTAGGAAATTCTGGAATATATAGGCATATTGATCATCAGAATGATGCCATCATCATTACTCTTTAAGTGGCTTCTGGAAAATTCTACCACATACTCATTACAGAATGAGAGTGAAAAGGCAAAAGACATTTTGGTATACTTGTAAAAATAATTTTTATCTCACAGACCTTCTACCTGGATCTTGGGAACTTCCCAAATTGATCAGCTGTTGAGCATTGCTGAACTACAGGACCAATGCCCTGAGTTTGAATCTGAGATGTGCTGCTAACTAGCAGAGGGGCTGTGAAGAGTTTAGTTAACCTCTCCATCTCATCATCTTGTAACATCAGATAATAAATAACAGAAGATGAATGTTGACTTTGTTTTACTATGGAAAACTAACTGCAACTTCTCCTTCACCCCCTTTCATTTGTTGTATTAAAAAGATTCTAGCATTTGAGAGGTGATGGCCACCTGCTTCCATCACTCCAACCACTTTAAAAGAATTTGGGAGGACTATGGCATGACCATCAAGTAAAGGTGGACCAGTTCTCCTCCTGTTAATATTGTGGCCCAAATGATATTATGAGACAAGAAAGAAGGAAGGAAGGAAGGAAGGAAGGAAGGAAGGAAGGAAGGAAGGAAGAAAGAAAAGAAAAGAAAAGAAAAGAAAAGAAAAGAAAAGAAAAGAAAAGAAAAGAAAGAGAAGTTTTTGTCTGCAAGGATAAAGGTAATAAGATGGTAGCACATTGAAAGAGGGCTGCTTGAGAGTTCTTGGGTCTTAGAAAAGCAGCTAGAAACCCTGCCTTAGTGGCTACAGGCAAGTGGCCCTCTTAATTGTTTTCAATTTACTTTAATAGACTTCTACATATAGATTTAGAAATGCAAATATGGGAGGGAGAGTGTGTGTACAAGATGAGTCTGGAATGTCTCATGTAAAAAGGAAAGGAAGTACATAAATAATGATGAAGACATGTTAAAACAACATCAGCTAGTTTGTTGACCCCACGCTGGACATTTTGAACATACACAGGTAGGTAGGTAGATAGATAGATAGATAGATAGATAGATAGATAATAGATAATGATAGTAAGATATCAGAACTTAATCAGAACTTAATCAAGTAACATAAGAATTTCTGAGTTCCTGATATGGTCATATATGGAGAAAGGGAAGCTTTCCCTTGCAGTAGAAACCAACTAACAACAGTTTAAGAAATGAGGGAATTAGGAATCATAAGTTGTTAATGTTAACTTCCTGATTTTCATTATTTTACTGTAGCTATGCAGACAATGTTTTGTTTTTAGACAATATACCAAGTAATGTGTCCAGCAGTGAGGGGTGAGAGAAAAAGAGAGAATGAGACATAAAGAGAGAAAGAAGAAAGAATGCGTCCCTCTGAAGGGTTTGGGTGTCTAGGAACTTTTTTTATTCTTGTAATTTTTCTCTGCAGGTCTGAAATTATGTTAGTTTTTTTAAAAACTAAAAACATTAAATACTTCATTGCAAACTATAGGATATGCAATATATATATATATAAATTTGTTGATTTTACTCTATGCTATAAGGACTGTTAATTAACATCTAAATACCAAAATTAGATGCTGAGTTAGCATTTGAAATATTCAAATAAAAAAGTTATATCTAAAAAGGCTGGACACCAATAACTTTATTTTTATTTTTTTAGTAACTTCATTTTTGATCAACCCAGAGGTACAGCTAATCAGTAAAGGGTCTTAGGGTCTTCTGATACATATGTAGAGCCTCTAACAAATAAAAAAATTTATCATAATTAATATAAGTAGTATTCAAGATGTATGGATTGACCAGAAATACTCTAGAGTACTTTTAACCTGTCATAAAAGGTGTATACGAATCTAGTTAGCCATAAGGCCTCCACCCATTGTAAGGAACCCTACACTTAGGATTCCAAACAAGTCCATACACTGCCTCCCACTGTAGGTTTTTTGTTGCTTGCCTCCAACTAGAAATTTAGCTGCCAACCAATAGATGTCTCTTCTATATCTGGTGACCTTTCAGGCAACTCCCTGGGTTTATAACATACATTGGCTAACTGTTCTTTTGCCTACTTGCTGATAAATATTTACTTGGTTTGAGGTTGCCTTTTAATGAAACATACCATCTGTATTATAACACCCCGGGAAAAGGAATTTTCTAGGGCTGTCATAACAAAATACCACAGATTGAATGATTTAAACAACAAAGATTGATTTTCTCATAATTCTGGAGGGTTCAAGTCAAGATTAAGGTGTTGGCAGGCTAGTTTTCTTTTGAGGCCTCTCTTCTTGCCTTGCAGAGAGCTACCTTCTTGATATGCCCTCGCATAGCTTTTCCTCTGTACGTATGTCCCAGGTGTCTCTTCCTCTCCTTATAGAGACACCAGTCACCTGGAGTGGGGAGTCACCACCCAAATTAATGGGCTCATCTTAATGAGCCTTTAAAGGCCTTGTCTCTAAAAATGGTCACATTCTGAAGCCCTGAGGCTGGGACTTCAACCTATGAATTCGAGAGCAATAGAGACACAATTTAGCCTATGACAGATACTTAAAACCCAAACATTCCTTTAATTGTTAGAGGCTCCACATATGCATCAGAAGACCCTAATAATTGTGAATAAACAAATGGGCTTAGGTCAGTTCCTGTATCCCTTTATCTGAGGCCTGAGAGAGTAGATCTTCCAGTCACAGCCACTGAGGCCCCAAACTTGCCAAGCTAGGGCCCAGCAGCCATAGGACCCAGATACTAACTAAAACTCTCCTGAGTCATTTCCAAATGCACTGGGTATACAATCTGCAAATGTTCTAAAATACCAATAAATGCAATGTGTAGTAAAAATTCATGAAAACTTTCTTAAAATACTTGTGTGGAAACTAAGGGATAGATTCAATCCAACTCTCAGACTCGCAAGTTGGGACAGCGCTTACAACTGTCATTACAAACACTGTCATTACAAACACTGACTTAATGGAATTCTGGTGACAATTAACAGCCCTGGTACATTGAGGATGAACCATTGACACTCCACAGATGCTACTACTACCTCGGAAAGCTAGTTAGCCCTCATTCTTTATGCCTAAAACCCACCAGAACACTCTGTGGTCTCCCTAAATGTGAGTTACCATTTATAGAATTGATGGCAAAATTTAGTTTAACAATAGGTGCAACAAATATTGATGTGTGCATTTGGAACAGTCAGGAGGTGTTTAAATGTTAAGTTCTTGATATCTCAAAATGAGCAAGCTGATGAGTTTCCTGGTTGTGTTTAATGATGTGTGATAATTCCATAAAGATCCAGTGTCATGGATATAAGCAACAAGTAACTCAAGGGGTAAGATATTAGAAAATGCTTCTCAATCATGCCTAATAATATCACCTTTGAGAGGAAAATTTTAAATAATACCTTTGCAATTTATTTATTAATTAGAATCCAACAGGCATAACATTTACTGAGCGGTATATAATACACCATACTCATGTGCAGACATATATACATATATTCTGATATAAAAAGTTCGATTGCTCATGAAATATACATCAAACATATGAGAGGCTCTTTTCCATGGCTCTCCAAGGAAACAGATTCCTTAATCTAACATCATTCATGTTCATCATTCCTTATGAATTCATGGCTGAGAGATCCCAGCTTTCAACTTCCAGTGATGGACACATTCAATCTCAGCTTCAAGATGCTTTAAATTCCTTTGTTCGGTTTGGTATTGTTTTTTTGGCAAAAGTGACTCTAGATTTGGGGTGGGTTAGGATACTGCACTTTCCTTTCTGTGGAATTAGCCAGAACCACCCAGGCCTACCAACACAGCCACATTTAGTTCCCAGTTCTGTGGCACTCACTCTATGAGCTTTCGGCGTTCAGGCTTAGTCACTGACACCTGTGGTTGGTGGAGAAGAGCTGCCCAGGTGACCCTCCCAGGAAGGACTTACTGATGCCCTGCAGGAGTGCAGTGGGCACACTGCCTCCAATGTGGGCTCTTTCAAGGTCTGCTCAGCTGACTAGACCACCTCACTGGACATGCTGCCCCTCTGGTTAGAGCCCACCACATTGGTGACTGAGTGGGGATCCTGCCAGGCAAGTTTCTCTCCAGAAGACCTTCCTGGGGGACTGCAGATTTGTTGGGCCCGCAGAGCAGTTAGAATCCTCTCCCTGTCCAGCTCTGCTCTGCCCTCTTCTTTTCACAGATCTCAAGCTCTAAAAGAACCACATCTTATACCCAAACTTCCATTTGGGACCTGCTAGAGAACCTGACCGGTGGCAACTTCTCCACCTGATCATCTTTTGTCTTCCTTGTCTTGCCTTCCCTGAAGCAGTGGAAAGAAAATACCCAGTAATAGCCAGCAAGTTAATACCTAATTTGCCTACCATTTTTAAAATATGCACAACTTTCACATGTAACTTTTTTTTTTTTTTTCATGTTTATTCCATCAACAAACACAGACGGGGTGAGAGATGCTTCCTATTGGCAGAAAGCCAACACTCAGCAGTCGGGCCAGAACCACCTGACTCAAGGGCACTGGGGGCATTTCATGGATTCTGAGGGGTGTTACTCAAAACACCAAAGGGCAAGATGTAAGCTGGAGCCTGCTCTGTTTCTCAACCGTGGCCAAGGGAGAGCAGACTACTGCGAAGATTGTAAAGGAAGATGGAAGGGAGGTGGAGGGAAATGTACGGATCATTTCTTTTCCTCCGCTTTCCCAGGGGGAACAGTCACAGTGAAATTCAAGCATCAGGAGACTTGTCTATGGTGACAAAGCAGCCTCTGAAGAAAAGCACTAAAATATTTATATGTTAAAGGTAATGTTCTTTTTCCCATGAAAAAAATGGTGACTTTGGTCACCACAGCCAGACACCTGTCTGTATTTTCAAGGCATTGCCACCACTCGGTGTCACGCGTGGGTTCATCCCCATGCGTGTGGCCTGCACCTGTGTCGAAGAGGCCGGGACCATGGAACACATACGAGGAAGCCACATGCACTTTACACGAGGCTTAAATTCCTATGAAGGAATGGCTGGCTTTGTCCTTGATCTGCTCACCGAACGCTTTTTAATATTAATGCGCTGTTTAAAAATGCATCATTTACCTCCAAAGTAGCTCGGTGGGCGGCATTAGAGCCCACGGGCAAGCTACGGGGCCCGGAGCGAAGCAGCTGATTGCCGTTTATCACACACTACGGCTGGCTCCCAAGGGTCGAAACTTCCAGCACAAGTTGGCAGAGAAGAGGGGTTTCCAGCTCTTCCCTGGTGTGGAAACTCTTAAGATCGGTGTGACCTGAGCCACCCGATTCTTGGAAAGACACTGGTATGATGATACTTATGTATTTTCTTTAAGTCAGAACTTCATGTTTCATTAGTGCCATGGTTACCCACCCCTCCGGTTAGAGCACAGCTCCATGGCTTCTTTCCAAACCCTCCTAACTGTGCTTGGTGACGGGCTCAAAATACTCCTTTTGTTTCTACAGAGGCCACACACTGAAAGACACACTTCCAGTCCAATTTATGGGCTGCTCCTATTCCCACCTTCCATCCTGTGCTGCTGAAAAATATAGGATTAGGCTAGAGCCAGACAGATGCTATAACTACTGTTGGAAAGAAATATAGATTTTAGCTGGGAAGCTCTAGACACCAGGAGAGAACCATGAAAATGTGAGCTGAGTGGCTGAGCTTTAACTCAGCAGAAATACTTGTTCTACTTAGTGTTTGTTATTCTCAAATGATAAATCTTAGAGAAAACAGTGCTAGAGAAAGTGAAACCAGAGGTTTATTATGAAAATGAGCACAGAACTGAAGGCATGTTACGAGTCCCATATAATTGCCTGACGGGGGCATAGCCCATCCTGCTCAGCATGGGACTGGGCCTGGAAGTTGGATTCCGCACAGACTGATCTGTTACCTTCCTCCCAAATATTCTTGTACTGTTTTGTTGAAGCGGGGAGGGGGTGTTCCCACCTCCCTCTAACGTATATGGTGCCCAGAAATCATGTGGTTTTATTTTATTATTATTTTTTAATCATGTGGTTTTATTAAGAGTAGGGACCAAAAGAAAAAAAATTCTTTGTTTAGCACAGTGCCTGGTTATTCTTTCCTGTGTTTGCAGACCGAAGTAAGCAGACATTTTCTTCAAAAAACAAAGGGAAGATGGCTCAGCCTACATCAGAGCAGGGCTGTTTGTTCATTCATGTATCATTGATTCGTGGATAAAGTGTTTATCGAGGTTGCATTACGGGGGCTGAGGTTATAAAATGAGATTGAGACTGAGTTCCTTAACCTGCCCCATTGCTTGTGCAAAAGCTCTGGGGGTTCACAATTGCCCCATTATTGACTCCAACCTGGACCTGGGACTCTTCCGTGCGACCGTGGAGTTGTGTCTCCCTCTCCCTGAGCCCAGCCATGTGGTTTATTTGGCCAAAGTGATCATCACAAATATGGAGCAACCAGAGGCTTGAGAAAGTTTGTATAATTGGACTTGCTCCTTCTTTTTTTTTTTTAACTTTATTGAGGAATAATTGACAAATATAATTATATATATTTAAAGTGTACAGTGTGGGGATTTGCTAAATATACTCATGGAATGATTACCAACATCAGGATAATGAACACATCTATCACCTCACCTAGTTAACTCTGTGTGTGCTGTGAGAACGTTTCAGGTCTGCTCTGGCACCTTTCAGGTATCCAATACCATATTATTAACTACGGTCATCATGCTGTACTCTACGTCCTGAGAACTCCTCATAACTTAAGAGCTTCTCACCCACATGGGTCATACATACCATATGCTGCCACAAACATTCTGGGTGTTTCTTCTGCCCATAAGGCAATCAGAGAGCCCTGGTATCTCTTAGTAACTGGACTTTCAAATGAGTGAAATGGGCACATGGGACTATTTTCCCTAACCATGGGCTTTCCAGGCTTACCCTGTCTACTTCTCTTCACATCTGGCTCTTGGCCTCAGGCAGCCTTTCTTCACCCAGAGGTTTTTCAGGGGTCCCCCCACCTTTCGCCGCACAGAGCTATCTTCTCAGGCTAGCTAAATGAGTGGAATCAAATGCATGTGATTTGATTTGGCATTACCCTTTTCAACTAACTTAGATGTTATTTAGAAGGATGAATATTGTGAAGGATATTAATTATGAGGAATATTAATCAATTTTAATTAAAGGTTGCATATGTGATTGTGCCTATGTTCAACTGGGCATCAGATTCTTGATC
The DNA here is from genome assembly GCF_048418805.1 of Vulpes vulpes. Lineage (NCBI taxonomy): Eukaryota > Metazoa > Chordata > Mammalia > Carnivora > Canidae > Vulpes > Vulpes vulpes. The sequence goes on from NC_132795.1 coordinate 88,038,049, forward strand.
CAAAAAGTAACCTGATGTAGGACATTGAAAGCTGAAAGTTGTTTCAAATATCCTATAGTAACAGTGTCTTCCCTGGGAATATGAATAACCATAAATTTCCAATTGCCTGCACATAGAATCAGAGAATTTTAGAACTCAGTGGTTCTTGAAAATTATCTCCAAATCTGTGGTTGGTTTTAACAGGTGATGAAAACTGAAAAAATTTTGACGTCAAATTGGCAAATTTGAGAGTATTATTAGATGTCTAAAATGTAATTTCCTGTTAAAAATTTAAGATGTGTCATACCACCCAATTTCTCGCCTATGCAATATTTGTGTGTGATATTTTAATTTTTGACTATTTAAGAATTCTTCTTGATCATCTATTTGTCACTTCAGGGCTTTAATAGCCATCCACAGGAAGCAAAATAGAAAAAAATAAAGCCCAGGAATTTAAGAAAGATCCAGATTCTCATACTGCCTTAAGCACTTATTAGATATGGGCTACTGTTGGCCAAGTCACTTGACCTCTCTGAGCCTTGGTTGTCTCTGATGCCTATCTCAGAGGTGAGAAATAAATGAGATGAGTATGTGAGGACCTTAGTGCAGGGTCTGGCAAATAGGAAACACTCAAAATTTGATAGTTATGTTCAGTCTCCACCTCCTGCCTTATCTTTAGTAATTTTGTGTCCAAGGTGGGCTGGGAGGGGACCCTCAGCAAATTCTAAGAACCATCCAGTTAGAGTGTGTGGAATTGGCCTCCTGGAAAACCACATAAGAGCAAAGAAAACAAAATTGCAAACCCAGCATCTCACACAGAATTTTATCTCCATGTCAGAACGGGACGCCAGGAAGAGGCTTCATCGTGTGCTGAGATGCTCCAGGAAGGGTGTCGCAGGCATGAAGATTTTCAGCATCTGCTCCACAGAAAATGGCTTATGTTTAAAAATAGGTATCTCTGTGTCTGTAGATCTTGAAACCAGCAGAAGATAGCTTCAGACTCTCCTCCCTTGCCTCAGGCATTTGCACTCACAAGTGTGGAGGAGGTCATGGGTATTACAAAGGCATCTGTTTAAGAAGTTGTAAGGTGGGTGCAATCTGGGAAGAGGACTTGGTCAGGACTGAGTTCAAAATTATGATGTGTAGGTGGAGAAATCCTAGCAAGGATCTAAATCAGTTTTTCATCCTAATAGTTCTTTGGGATTTGTGGGTATGGGTTAACGTTTGGCCAAGTAGGCTGGGCCGTAAAATTATATTTCAAATATCGTACAAAAAGTAATAGCACACAAATCTAAAACCCAAAGCCTGTAGTTACTTTTGAAAACTGGTGTCTCAGGGTGCCTGGGTGGCTCAGTGGGTTGAGAGTCTGACTCTTGGTTTAGGCTCAGGTCAGGATCTCAGAGCTGTGAGATGGAGATGCTGGGTGTGGAGTCTGCTTGCAATTCTCTCTCTCTCTCTCTTCTTTTGCACCCATCCCCTCTCTAAAAAAAAATTATAATAATAATAACAATAAAGAAAAGAAAAAATGAAAACTGGTATCTCATAATCTTTCACTGTGAAACAAAAATGGGATTAATCAATTAATACTCTTGTGTTTTTTGTTTTTTTTTTTTTTGGAGGACAGTGTCAATCAATTCAAGTTATTCCAGGATAGTTCATATTATTTACATGAAGGCAGAAATAGAAATAGCCCCAACTCTAGGTGCCTATTAATAGTGTTCATATCAAACAGCACAAGGGAAGGCACCTTAAGGAACTAAAATAATTGCTAAAAGGGCACCCAAAGCAGGTATTCAGAATTTATTTCTATAACAACAATGCATTTGGACACTGTAACAATAGTAGCTTATTGTTTCCTAGTTTTAGAGGCCAGAAGTCCTCTATCAGGTAATCAGCAGAGCCACGCTCCCTCCAGAGGCTCTAAGACAGAATCCTTCCTTGGATCTTCATAGCTTCTGGGGCCTCCCAGAGGTTCTTAGTATTCCTTGTCTTATGGTTGCGTTGCCCCGGTCTCCGCCTCCATCTTCACGTGGCCACCCTCTCTCTGTGTGTCTCTGGATCAGGGTGTCCTCTCTTCTTCTTATAAGGACACCAGCCATATTAAGATTTAGGGCCCATTCTAATCCAGCATGATCTCATCTTAATGTAACTGATGACACCTGCCAAGATGGTATTTCCAAACAAGGTCACATTCTGAGGCCCTGGTAAACATGAGTTTGGGAAACACTCTTCAACCCAGTGCAGACACCAAAATCAAGATAACGCACAGTAGTCTTTCTGTCCCGCCCAAGGAAGTCAGTCAATATTTCTTCATTGTGTGCAGTGTAATTTGTTGGATGGGAGAGCCAAGGGTGTTACTCTGGATATGAAACTTGCCTCTGGTTTGTTTTTCTTCTACTTTTGTTTTCTTTATCTTTTCTTTTTTTTTTTTCTTGTAGACTCTATTGACATCATTCAACTTTGAATTTGATACAAAGAAAACAAACAAAACCCTCCTATTTAGCAAGAGATATAGACACGTACTGTTTATTATGTCTCAAAACAACAGCCAAAGCAAAGTTTCGATGGAGAAGAACTCATGAAAGAGATGCTTTCTCTTTCGTTTTTCCAGTTCATCATATTGTGATTTTTATATCATTACTGAAGAATTTGCCAGACGATGGAGAAGAGAGAGGTAGAGGAAAGACAGAGCTAAACAAAGTGAACTTAAGAAATGAAAAAAAAAAAAAATCTGCAAACAACACACACACACACACACATACACACAGAGTCTATATGGTTGAGTTATTTGATAGAAAGTAATATGTACTGAACGTGCCTGCTTCCTTCCCACCTCTGGTCCAGATGTTGGCAGTCCTGAGTTCGATTCTCAGTTCCACTACTATAGGACCATGATTTATCAACCTTTCTGTCTCTCTCAAATGCAGATAATTATATGTGTCCTATCTATCTTCCAAATTCATTGTGAAGATTAAATATGATAACGAAAATGAAAGGACTTTGAATACTAAAAGAAAAATGTCCTCACGGCTGCCAAAATTATTATTCGATCCACTTGAAAACTGAATGGATATTCTTGGCAAAGCCTGAGATTTATTGTCTTCTCCAGCCTTGTAACAGTGGCCACCATTTATTGTCGCATTTATTGCTACAAAACAGCACGTGAGTTGCTTTGTATAAATTATTCCTAATTCTCACAATGACTCTGCAAAATCAACTTTATCATCCCTATCTTACAGAGAAGTCATTGAGATGGAAAAAGACTAAGTGAGCTCTAGCTGGTCCCCTCAAACTTGGGCCTGAAAGTTGCACAATTTGCAAGTGGCAAGGCCAGGATTCTTTGCCAAAGTCAAGTTAGTTTTCCTTTCTCTCCCCTCCACTGAGATTCTCCTGGGGTTTTTTATACACTCACTCGTCTGCATTGCCCTCCCTCTCCCCCGTACCAAGGGTATTGAGTAAATTAGTCATTTGGTTTGAAAAAAAAAAAAAAAGTCAATCTCAGCCATTATTAGATGGCACTTGGGCTTAATCAAAAGAATTGTTTGAGAGAATTTTTCGGTTTTCATCTGGTTATTAGTGAGCTCTGAGTTTCTGTGCAGATGGAATGAAAATGAACCAACAGTGTTTTCTACACAGTTTTGCAAACCCAAGAACAACAGTTTTCCCATTTAATCCCCAGCTTAGTGCCGGTGCTTGGTGATGGCGAACAAGGGTTTTCCACTTGCTCCTCTGCTCCAGTTCAGCTGAGACCCAGATGACTCAGGGGCAGCTGGTGCCCTGCCGAGTTCATCTGCCTCTCCACTGCTGGGAGTGGGTGTGTTGGCATGAGGGTACACAGAAGATGGAGTTCAGGAAGGTAGCACTGATTTCTCTTTTTTCTTTTAGCCTCTCCTTTAAATTTTTCTCTTTGGCTAATGCTTTATCACATATCTAATTTATCAGTACCATTGTAGACACGTTGGAAGTGTGCGCTCAAAATTTTTTCACTGTGCATGGATATGATCACAATGATGTTTGGAGACCACTGAGCCAGAGTAGTAGAGGCACTTAGCCCCATGTATTGGCTTGGATCTGAGTTTTTAGAACCCCAAGTATGGTCTGTTTTCTGCATAACCTCTATGACAGTGATGGTTCTCTGGGTAAGTAGGATAAGAATGACAATATCACTTCATTTGTTTTCCCACATGATCAAGCATCAGGTTTTACCCAAGACAATGAATTAATGTATTTTGTACTAAACACCCCATCCTTCCTGGCCCACTCCAGTAGTAACTGTGCAAGGGGGACGTATCTAAATGGTAGGGAGAATCAACAACAATCAAACAGCAGCTCAGCTTCAACTGGCCTTTCTCGCAGAGCAAGCCTAATCACAGCACAGAATCACAGAAGCTCGGAGCCAGAGAATAACCAGATAACACCGAAAAATTCACTCAAGCAATTATTTTTGATTAAGCCTATTTGGTATCTCATAATGATTGAGATGAATTTATTTAAACCAAATGACTAATTTTTAATGCTCACTTTTCCAGTTAGTGACCGTTGTGACTCCTCGTGTGACCCCAAGTCACCTTGGATTCACCTTAATTTCCTAAACAGGCATGCATATTCCGTTCATTATGCGCGGAGCTCTCTTTGCCGTGGTGAGCATTGTCTCACCTCCTCTTGACTTTTGTTAATCTGACAGCCACGCAGTCCTGTCTTGGGGAATATTGCAAAGCATCTCCGATTCAATAGCATTTCTGTGGTCGAGGGGTTTTCTGTAATTACAGAAGTTCTGTAGTTGATTTGAATGTTCTATCCCTGTTGTGGAATTATGTTTGGACTTCATCCTAAAGGACCAGGAAGGGATTGTGTTTGTTTTGTTTGAACATTTCTTATCATAGAACTATGTTGGAGACAAACCCCAATGACACAAACATTCAAACAGCACCTTCAGATGTAATATTGATTTATAAAACAACAGCGCACAGCTGCCAAGCTTCACTCTTGAATACAGAAGGTCTTCAATTCCCAACAAATTACTGGCATTTCTACCAATTTACAAATTAGAGTTTCCTCAGAATGTCTCACAGTTCTTAATATTCCAGTCACCTTCCTCTTCAGCCTTCCCTCTTGAAATATGTGCGTGGGGAGGAGGGGGGAGCGAGAAAGTAGAGCATTTGTAAAATTGGAGTTAAAAAAAAATCTAGATCAACTTTTATCCTTAGGCAAATTATGCACAGAGTTAAATTAAACCACTATATGTACTTGTAGATTGAAGAATCAGAGGTGGAGGAGGGGTCAGAGACACTGAGATCAAAGTTTCTGTTCTTTGAACAAAATCCCTTTGAAAAGCCCCCATGCCACCTATTCTGCTTGTTAATGTTTTGACTGGGAGTGTCTAGCAGTGTCATCGGCAGCAGAATATTTTTCATACCATATTTTTTTAAATTTTCTGCGTGCAGCTAGCTCTGCTTAGCAGAGCACCAGATCCTTTGCCAGCTCTGTTCTATGTCTCTTAAGGGAATATTTTTGTTAATTGCAAATATTTGATTGACAAACATAGGATGCAATTAGCAGTCGGGCACAGTAGGAATGTGCAGTGAACTGGATCCCTGAACCAACGGATCTCAACTCTCTCAGCTTGATCTGAAATCGACTAGAGCATTTCAACCATATGTTTGCCTCAAACTTCCTCTTTCCTGTGAACGTTGTTATTTCCCCAAACTAGCTTCTTTTCACGTTGGTTCACCGAGGGAGCTAATTCCTCTCTGATCAAGCCAAATAAAGAAAGAAAATTCTTCACAAGTTTCAGTCTGGTGGGGCTCTTTGACCATGGCGGTAAAATTAATGTGGACAAGATTATACATGCCAGTTGTTCCTTTCCAAAGCCCTGGGTGGAAAAAGAACCTGACCTCTTTTGAATTCAACCTTTTTTATTTTCAAAGCTATTTAAAACCACCTGGCACCATCTGATTATCTTTATCAATTACATTTTGCTTCTTTCTACCTACAGCAAGATGAGTCCTTTGTCTTGTCTTATGGCAGCACATAAAATAAAGTTCTGTTTTTAAAACAGACCAGTCTTTATTAAAGGTATTCCTTATGCCACAAATCGGTTGGAGGTGCCGAAAAAGTCTGATATTATCATATATTCTGTACCCCCCTCCTCAGGGAATTAATTAAAACACAACTTAAAACTCACAGAATTTGGGGAGGGGGGCAAAGGGAAGCTCAAAGCCTTAAATCCTGGCTTTAAAAGTCTTAAGAAAATGTAAGCTATTTTCCTACATATATATATCTCTTTCTATATCTATATATATATATCAGAAAGTTGAAAGGCTGAAACAATAATCTCATCGAACAGGGTTCATAGCATTGAAACACCAGTTGTCAGCTTCTTTTCACTGACTGATGCCATTCACGTGTATTTGGGGGAATGAGACATACACCAGGAGTTGCTCTCTCTAAACGATAAGCAAATAGATATCAACATTGTGGATAAAGAGATAAGAAACCTCTCAAGGCAGTAGGACAGCATACTGCACGCTTAGGGACACTCCGCAAGTACATGGCAAATGATGTGGGGCCTTCAAGGAAGATGGGGAACCTGAAACCCAGGGAGATTTTAAATTAGTTCAAGGACACACTGGAAGTGCTCGGTGATATGGAAATATAGGGCAGGAATCCTGACATGCAGCCCATGAAACCAGAATGCTTGTCAAGTCTGTCAATTATAATGTGCCACACTCCAAATAAAGCTTTAAAAACGGGCATCTTAAGGCTGCAAGGCGCCTCTGTGGTTCATCTTGACCATCCTCCTTCCTCTAGAAAAGCTGCGATTAATTTTTTAAAAGTGGCGGTCTGCTCCAAACATACAAATAAATGGTGTTCTCCGTGTTTGGAATATAAATAAAACCGTGGACGAGCTAAGTAGGAATCTGGACAAACAAAAGGACAATCTCACGTTGTCTTGCTCTTCTCTTTTTTTCCCCCAACTCAGAGTTATCATCCCAAGCTCTGTGACCACGCAAATATAGGGGACAGATCTGGCTCACGCTGAGAGCACTGGTGTAGCAGGCTCGTCGGGTGCGCGTGTGTTGTGACTCTTGCCATGAGTCGAGACTATGTCTAAACCGGTAACAAGAGCCAGAATCTCCTCGATCATATAAACCCACCATTCATCTGGGGGTCCTAGATCCTTGGATTCAGACAAATTTAGAGGTTGGAAAGGATCAGAAAGGAAATCTACCCATCCAACAGATGAGGCATCGGAGGCTCAGAGAACTGGTAAGGAGAGGGGAGTGTGCCTTTCAGATGAGGGCAGGATTACTCCTCCGATGGAGGACCCATAACCACAGGGCTCGATCTCATGACCCTGAGATCATGACCTGAGCTGAAACCAAGAGTCAGACACTTAACCGACTGCACCACCACCCGGGTGCCCCACCAGATGCTTTCCGATAGAAAATAGAACCATGCACCTGGTAGGATTGCTACATTTGTAAGGCATGTATTCACATCCGTGCTGTCTTCAGAGAAGACCGCCTGCCCTCAGGGAATCAAGTTTCTTTCCAGACATTTCTCAGTCTGCAGTTTGTTTGCTAAAGCTCTGGTCTCTGTAGGAGCTGACGTCTAAGATTTTAGACCTTGTTTGTAGGGAACCATTTTTCCCCTAACAGCCTTCAAAGGGGCTTTCTGCTACTCAGCCAGAGCTTCTCAAACGTCAGTGTGCATCAGAATCACCTTCAAGGCCTGTTAAATTGCAGATTGCTGGGCTTCACCCCTAGATTTTCTCATTCAGTAGGTTTGGGGTGGAGCTCAGGAATCTGAATTTCCAGCAAGTTCACAGATGCTGCTGCTAATGCTGACCCAGGGACCACACTTTGAGAACCACTGCTTTTTATAGAGAAGCAATGCTCAGTGTGTGTTATTGACTAAAGAAATCCTTGGCTTCAGCTGTATAGTGGTAGATAGTAAAAGAGAGAATGAAATAGTGCATGGCATGTACTAGCTGCTCAATAAATATTTCTGATTGATTGAATTGAGGCTCGATGTCACCCTCTATTTACTTATACAGGCCAAAAACACAATTCACGGTGCTGAACAGATTCCCAAACATTTCTCTTTTGGCCATACCCCAGGCTGGATTAAAATTGTGACACTTTCTAACTCTGTGAAATTGGGGAGATTTTCTATTGTTTAACAATTCTAAATCTTTGCTTCCTCAGTTTTAAAACTGCAGGAAAGGGGGATATTCTGAAGATGGAATAAAATTATTATTATTGCATTTCTCGGCACATTTTTAAAATATATTTTTAAATATAACGCTCGGTGAAAACAAGGTTTCTGTAAGAGATGAAATAGGATGCATTTTTAAAATAAAAAATACATCTTAAGTTAGGCCTTACGATCCAATTCTCTATAGAAAATCTACACATAGCCTGTGCACTGATGGGGCTCCAACGTGAAAAAAAAAATCATAGACATCCCCTGTACTACAAAATATTTTTATTAGAACATTTGATGCAATTAATCAGTTTGTTTTAATTTATGGGAAATCACTAAGTGGTTTAATGGGTCGGCACATAACGAATAAATAACGGGAAACGTTAAAAACCAGTGCACTAAGTGGCCCAGATGTTCATCAGCTGTTTAGAAGCCTATATACCTGTGGCTTGGTATTAAAAAGTGAATAATATTCCACATACCTTTGTTAGTTTTCTTGCAGAAATATATATTTTAAATCTTAAAGAATAAGAGTCTAAAAAAAAACCACACAGAACAGGTTCATGGTTAGGTTTTACATTTGTTGATATTCTTTGAGTCAGATATTTATACTTTGGTTCTTTATATATAAAGAAAAAAGACTCATTTTATTTTTTAAAAAAGATTTTATTTATTTGAGAGAGACAGTGAGAGAGAGCATGGCAGGGGGTGGGGAGCTACAGGCAGAGGGAGAGGGAAAGCCAGGCTCCCTGCTGAGCAGAGAGCCTGATGTGGGGCTTGACCTCAGGACCCTGGGATCATGAACTGAGCCGAAGGCAGATCTTAACCGACGGAGCCACCCAGGCACCCCAAAACACTCATTTTCTAAATGAGTTCCCATCATCGAATGAAATTGGGAGAATAAGCAATTCCATAAAACAAACATATTATTTACGTATTTATTTTAATTTAACTCACGTAAGAAACTTATATGGTTCTTACTATATTCCAGGCATTATTTTAAGTGCTTTACAAATATGATCCCATTTAATCCTTAAAATAACCCTATGGGATGGATATAATTAACGTTGCCTCCATTTAACCGTTAAGTGCAGCACAAGTAAATTAATAAAATCGCAGAAAGTCACATAGCCAGTAAATGGTTTAGCAAGGATTTGAATGTAGGCAATCTGGTCCTGAGCCCCGGCTCACTGTGTCCTACCTTCTAGTCACCCACCAAATGATCAACACTGGACTGGATGACGCAAGGATTAAGTGACCCTGCCTTCATGGAATTTACAACCTCTGGGATTAGGAATGCTACAGGGATTCGTTAAGTGACAAGTGCCAGTGTTCTGGAGTATAGACAGAGGGTGCAAACTGAGGAACCAGAGATCAAATATGGCTTGTGAGTATGTTTTACTTGGCTCCTATAATATTTTGAAATTTTTGAGCTACTGGTTTAAAAAGGAAAAACTTAGATTAATATTCCAGATTTTTAGCTGTGACAAACTCTTTAGTTTTGGAAATGCTATGCCCCAGGATCTACGTGAAACAATCAGATGGCACTAAATCCTCTTCTGTTTGCTCCAGTCCCAACAGACACTCACACAAGACATTCACACATGTGCATGCCAACTGGTCGTATTTGCTTAATACCTGAGTTGACCCACATACATACATATACACACATGCATATATTCATATAGATACACAGACATATATATGCTATGTGTTATGTTTCATAGGACACATATATGTCCATGAAAGGGGTGTGGGGAGCCAAGGGGAAAGTCGTTGCCTTGCGTATTTGTAGAGGCCCAAGAAACAAAATGTTATTTGAACTGAACTTCAAAAGAGGAGGACAAGTGGTTATAACTAGACTTGGGCAAACCATCTGATTCCTTCTGATACCCTAGGCTATCTCCATATAAAATATCTTGTAAATTCAACCAAATATTGAACAGCATTACAATTTTCTGATACTTGTTTTTGCGGTGACTAGCATTTGGCTAGAGTCAGACTATCCCTGCCTGCATAATGAATATCATTTATTCAGTAAAGTATTGCTAACCTTAGTCCTCTGGACTGAAAGCTCCCTCTAAAATGAAAGAAATCTCCCTCTAAAATGCTTGATGAGCACTGGGTGTTATTCTGTATGTTGGTAAATTGAACACCAATAAAAATTAATTTATTAAAAAAATAAAATAAAATAAAAATTAAAAAAATAAAATAAAATGTTTGCTGCATGAACACAGCGATCTGTTTGTTCTGATCCATGCTATGTTTCTAGAACTAACACTGTGCCTGAAATGTTAGGAGAACTCAGTGATGTGAGAGAGGGGGAGAAGGCAAAAGAGAGAAAAGTGGGAAGGAGGGAAGGAAAGAAGGAAGGAAAGAAGGAAGCAAGCAAGCATAGCATCTGGTGACTTATTTCTCCGAGAGCCTTCTCCCTCACTTCTAAGCATGAGTAATAGCTGCTGACCACAGGCAAGAATAGTACAAGAACTTAGTGGGAACTCTAAAGCTGTACAAGCTCTTTCCGCGTTTGGTAAAGGTCAGATTTGTAACTTGTTTTAAGAATCAAGCAGAGCCACAATTTCTCAAGGTGTGGCCCCTGGACTGGCTACATCCAAATGAAGCACTTGCTGAAAATATCAGCTCAACCCTGCCCACGCCGGATCTAATGACACACCGGAAACACCATTTCCCCGTGATGGGTAATTCCTTTATACACTAAACTTTGCCTTCCAAACGTTGGTAGACCCACCATTCAGGAAAGGAGAGGGCTTAGCATCTCAAGCCTGTGAGCCTAGAATCACAAGATTCACACAATCCAATTCAATTCAGTTGAGGCGGAAATTATACAGTGACTTTTGAATAGATGTTAAGTCAGTCTCTCACTTCCTGATTAAGGAAGCTTTGACCTAGCTGGCGAGTGCTTTGTTAATACAGGTTTATGTTACCATGTATCTGCCAGAGTGTCACTAAAATTCGTCAGACCAAAGACTAGTAAATTGGTTCTCTCTTTGTTTGATGTAACTAGGAAACATGCTTTACTACAGAAGTTGCAAAACTTTGTTATGTTTGGCTGATGCTAGGGTTTAATAAAAAAATTTGCATGCATGCCTTTCTGGGCATGCTGCGCCCAGCCAGGCCACAGACTTCGTCACTTCCTATTACCTTTCACCAGGCTGTTGGACACACGTAGGCATAACTCTACTCAGGATGGCATCCCAAATCCAACCATTTCTTACCAGCCTAGCCCAAGCCATTATTACCTCTTACCTAATTACTGCTATAATGTAATTATTGACCTTTGCTCTATATTCTCCACCCATGGGCCAGATCATACTTTAAAAACAGCTCATGACCCTGTCATGGCTTCCCATCTCATTGGACTATAATCCAATGTTCTTCCCATAGGATTCAGTGATGCTGTTTACAAAAAAATACATATAGCTCCCTGCTTACTGGACACATGGTGCAATTGTACTCCTACCCACAGATGTCCATTCTCCCCCAGCACCCCTGGATGTGGCTGTTTGACTAGATCTGGCCAATGACTGATTTGTGTAAGTGATGTGTCACTTCCTCGCTGGGACATACATTAATTGCTGATAGGAGACCCTTTAGAGATTTTATTTTCCCCTGCCATGATGATGGGCAATTCCTGAGAGTGGCTACTCTGGCCCCCTGCCTCCCAGGGTGAGGCTGACATACTACAGAGCCTCCATGCTACCTGTGGTATATGTGGTATGAGAAAGAAAAAAAAAATCTCAGTGTCTTCAGCCACTGAGGTTTTGGGGCTATTTGTTATCCCACCATGATCTTGCATATCCTCACTACTACTCACTTTATCTCTAAGGCCCAATAAGATCTAACCTCCAGGGACCTCTCCAGGCCCTTGCCTCACCTCTTTCCCCCTTTCCCATCCTGTTCTGTTACATTCACCATCCTAGAGGAGAGCAGCTTTATTTCCAACTTGGCATCTATGCACTGTTCAAAATGCTTTACGACTACATCTTCATGCGCCGCCTTACTTCATCCAGATCTTTGCTCAAATGTTTCCTTCTTAGAGAGGATGTCTCCAACCATGTGTCTAAAGTAGCATATTTTATTACCTTCTTTATATGTCCCTTTTTAGTTTTCTTTGTACATCCCATAGTTTTTCTTTATCATTTTACATCCTGTCTCTAAAGCTAAAATGTAAATTCCTTGAGGGCAGGGATGTGATTTTGTTCGCAGATGTTTTCCCAGCACCTTGAACTGTGCCTGGGGTAGAGGATTACTAAACATAAATATTTGTTGAATGACGGGCGGCTGGATGGCTCAGTTGGTTAAGCATCCGCCTTTTGCTCAGGTCATGACCGGAGTCCTGGGATGGAGCCTTGCGTCCGGCTCTCTGCTCAGCGGGGAGACTGCTTCTCCCTCTGTCCCTTACCCTGCTCATGCTTTTTCTCTCTCTCTCTCACTCTCAAAATACATGAATAAAATCTTTCAAAAAATATTTGTTGAATGAATGAATTTATTTGAGCATATCACCTAACCATCTGTGTTCTCATCTGAAAGTATGAATGAACAGAGCTCTTGACCTACAGCATAAGGTTATGTTACACTTTTAGAAGTATCCAGCATAATGTGCATTACGGTCTCACCACAATGACAGGTTAATTCGCTGAATTGTTCCTGTCTCAGGTGTCAAGAAGAAACATCCTAACAATAAATGATGCATCTGAGACCAATGGGTTTGGCTTCTTTGGTTCCTTGGGTATTTTATAGCCTCACTCTTGTGCCTTATGTTGAAATAATTTCAGAAGGAACTGTGAGAACCAGCGGGCACCATAATGCTGCCCATGACGTTGAAATCCTTCCTTCTTCTCAAAGGAGGATCCGTTTATCATTTATCTTGAAAGCACCAGCAGAGTTTTGCTTTGTCATACAAAGTTTATTGATTCTTTTATAGCAGACTTGTTTGAAAATTAATTTGGAATTTAAGCAATGACCTCTTTGAGAAATAGTGAACATTTAATTTTTTATGCTGAGCTTTCTGAACATTTAGTAATGGGGTATGAGTCACACTGAAATAGAAGCTTCATTTTCCACTCTGAATACACAATACAATTTTACCTATAAAAGACAGCACATCTCAGTAAACTCTGGAAATATAAATTTATAATTTCCCCCTTCTTAGAGTTGGCCATACAATACAATTACCATAAGAAGATTGCTTTAAACATGCAATTATAAATATGGCATGATTCTATAAATTATCTGTAATTTATTTATAAATCTTCTGCTGGGGCTAATGTTTAACACATGCACATATTTTTTTTTTATTCCCTTTCCCTTCAGTTCTGTCGTATCATTAGATAAATATACTTAATGAGGGTTTATTATGGAAATAAAATAATCTAAACAGCATTGTATGGTCTACTGTATTATGAAAGAGTTATTTTAAAAGCCTATTAAAGTCCCTGCTTGGGCTTGTCCAAGTTTGTGTGAGTGAGGAGTGATAACCTAGAAGAAAATTCTTATTTTGATTATTCAATCAAATACATTCTCTTGTATTATTCAATCAAATCAACTCTTTTCTCCTTTGGCTACTCCTTGTCTAGAAGTCACAGTCAGATAAAACTATAAGTCAGAAGAATAATTTCTTCTTCATGACACTACCTGAGGTATTAAAAAAGACCAGGTGGTGAGTCAACTTCTTCATGCGCTAGAAAAGCAGAAGAAAAACATGCTGCTCCTTATCTAAAAGACTGCTTTGAGGGCCAAGGATCAGTTTTTGTTGTTGTTGTTGTTGTTTTTTAAAGAAATGTGTTAAGAATCTGTAGCTAGATTTTACAAGTTGTATACATCACAGGCAATCCTGATGTGGTCCTGCAGTTGGAGAGATACTTGAGCCTTATTGACAAAAGGGCAGTTCAATGTTGATTCATAAAATGGGATTTCTGGGGCACCTGAATGGCTCAGTCCATTAGGTGCCCCACTCTTGATTTGGACTCAGGTCATGATCTTAGGGTCATGAGATTGAGCCCTGTGGCGGGCTCCATGCCCAGCGGTGAGTCTGCTTGAGATTCTCTCTCCCTCTCCCTCTGCCCCTCTCCCTGCTCTCTCTCTCTCTCTTTAAAATCAATCTATCTATCTATCCATCTTTCTAAAAAATGGGATTCCTCCAACAAATGAGGCATGGCAGACTCTATGACATTTTTATATCACAGATAGGACTGGCATGCTTAATCCCAATTTGATGTAATTCGCCCACCTTACAAGCTTTCCAAATAAAACAAGCAAGCATCAGTCAAACTAACCTCCATGACTTGAGTTTGGGGATCCTATCCTAATCATCTCTGAATCCTTAGCATCTAAGTATACCCTTCACCTACCAGCTACTAATTAAGATACTGTACACAAAATGACATACAAGTGACCTATCCCCAAAAAGGCATTAAGACAAAGATGGAGGGGAACTCAAAAAAAATTCTACTGGGATCCCACACTCTCTGTATTTATCTCCATATGTAGATAAAGATGGTCAGAGACAAGGGAGCAGGCAATGTCGGAGATGTTTCAACTTTATTACAACACAGATGATACCAATATGTGTCTAATTCGCGAGGCAGGTGACTGTATTTTTTCCCATTACTTTTACATAGTCTTTTAAGGACAACCTAGGGCAATGGTTTTCAAGAAAGCCTTCTTCTCCCTTTAAAAACAAGTTTTTCAAGCAAAGGCTGCATCAAATCCTCTGAAATAAAATCTTACTCAAAATGTCAACAGCCTCAGCATATAAAAAAAGTACAGATGGAAGACCCACTCTGCCGGTTTCACCTTACTCACCATGTATGGTATTCCCCGTGCCCATGTCCAAGGTCTTTACAGAGAACTTCAGGGCTCCTACTTAGAGAAGGAATGGCTACCTCTCGATGGTTGCACCCAACAGATGTGTGTGTTTGTGTGTGTGTGTGTGTGTGTGTGTATGTATCTCGATGTTGCATCCACTAACCAGATAAAGCAATAAACACTGTATTCTATATTAATATTAAATTCGATACGAGTGTTTATCCAATTATTTTGTTCGTTGAATTATTTGTCCAGATCTATACAGGTAGACCCCTCTTAAACTGGTTGGTAAGGACAAATAAAAAAGATAGGACCCATAATCTGGTTCCATATTGTGACTGTGGAAAACAAGGAGTGATAGATTTTTCCTCTATTGGACATATTTTCGGAATTATGCGTGGGGATTTTTGTGACTACCCCATGCCATTTATAACAGCGCTACAAATAACAAGGATTACGCTCATTAGCAAACATTGCTAATTTTCTAAAGGAGATGCTAGGCGGTCATGGCAGAAATGAAGGTCTCTTTTAGACAGAAGAGACAAACCTGGAAATGGGAATCCATATCTTGGTCCTGTGACTGTTTAGTGTAGTGTTTCATGAGCGGGAGAGGGAGGGAGGGAGGGAGGGAGAGAGAGATGATGCTTTGTATAATATCTCACGAGCACCACAAAGAAATCTGATGTTCATCTTAACCAGACACAGCTATGATTTTGCCATTTTTCTGTTTCTCAGAAATATTCATCAGAGCTGAAAAAGTTTCCACTCTAAGAAACTAGGGCCACATGTGACAGAGGAGGAGAGGGAACAAATAGTTATCCAAAAAAAAAAAAAAAGAAAAGAAAAAAAGAAAAAAAGAAAAATCTTTTCTCTCTACCACTAACTTTGGACAAATAACTGACATGAAGGAGAGACAGCTTTTTATAAGGAATTAAAACTTAGTTGTCAAGTTGCCCTCGATTTTCCTCAGTCCCCATCTTACCCCAATCTTCTCATCTGTAGAGCTCGTGGTGTGCCTGCTGTTGTTTCTCTTAAGGATAATTTTTGCTTCTAAATACTGAGAAAGAATAATCAGGTGCTCGAGGAGTGGTGTCTCGGCTCGGCTCCCCGCACGTGACTGCTTTCTGTCTGGGGCTTTGTCCTGGTGCCTCCAGAGCAGACTTCCTGGGCTTTCTTTGTTGTCCTCGCCTGATAAATAAACAGCACAAAATTACTGAACTTATTATGGTAATTGAGAGAAGGAGACGGAATGCTGAGCCTGCCCCCCTATCTGTTACCAGGCCACTGCCAAAGTTGGCGAAACCTGGGCTAACCCTCAGAGGCTGGTGTCATGTTGCCCCCCCCCCACTGCCTGGACCCCCCCTTCCCTCCCACAGGCCCCCCCCAACCCTCCTCGATGATTGTTTTCTGCCCATCTTGAGCTGGGTGTCAGTTCATTTAGATTTACATCAAGTAGTAAATTAAAATAATCACTCAGCAAACACTCTGAGCTCAGTTTTCCCTTTCAGTCAGGAGTTGTGCGAGCTGCTTGAAGCATTCAAGCAGAAAATATTGCTGTCTAGATATTTGTCCTCTGGGTGATAAAGGAGGCATTGTCTTGGGACCCACTCAGGCCTCGGAGCCGATCGTCGCCGTGCATCACAGCTGTGAAGTGCGCTTTGTTATGTGTCTGAGGACTCGGGTTCAGGACCTTGTTTCTCTTGAAATACCAGACTGATCAGAGCTGCATATGTTCGGGGGAAAGCAGGGGTCGGTGGTTCTCTGTCCACATTTTTACTAGATTATTCTTGGACAGAACTCTGGGAAAATACCCTGCAGCCTAAACCATCCCAGGAGTTTTGCTTTGTTTTAATTCATTTTCTTTCTCTTTCTTGCATCTTTCTTTTTCTCCTCCCCCCCCAACCCTCCTCCTTCATATTCTGCATTGTTACAGTCCTAGAAAATGCTGGAATTTATCTGCATGAGTCTGAAACAAAGGCTTACGGCACTGCTTTGAACCCAGTGCCATAATGTACCAAGTTATAAACCTGTTTCTTTGTGTTCTCATTACAGTATATCTATCTGCCCGTTTAGAAATCAAAATGCAGAGTTCGGTCACCTAGGATGAAATATAGGGTGGGCTAAAGAGATTTTTTTTCTTTTCTTTTTTCTTTCTTTCTTTCTTTTTTTTTTTTTTTTACCATTTATAAATGATCAATGGAACCGTGAAACAAACAGGGAGTTGATGGGGGTGAAAGAATCTTGGAGTTGTTGCTCTGAATGAAAATTCTTTTTACAAAGGATAAAAATTATCCTTTATAAATTTCTAAGCCATCACACTTTTCTTACAGCTTTTTTGTGTAAGTATGTTATTGCTAATACTGTTTGAAGGAGTAAAATATTTGTCGCCTAAGTAGTCAGGGAAAAACATCAAATGATAAAGAGCATGGTGGTATTCATTCAGGCATCTGAATGAAAATCAAAATTTTTAGTCAATTACCTGATTTTTTTCCCAAATAGTTCCACATGCTTGGCTAATTGACTGCTGCTATCAAGTTTTGGCCAGATATTTGGCATCATGTTATGTTTGTATCTAAGCCGAGGTATCTATAGTAAATGGGATACTTGATACCTTCCTTGTCTCTGTGCGATGGCAAATATACACCTTCAGTGATAAAATTCCCTATTGGGACATGGAAGTGAAAGAACTATAATTAGCAAAAACTCACCATGAAAGAAATAGGATAGGCACGTATGTATTTATACACCCGTGCATATGGTCACACTCAACTTCCTTATGAAGGAATGATGTCATATTCTGGAATTAAAATACATTCCCCTCTAAGGTGTTCTCACTCAGGGGTGATGGAAGCTGTGGGACCCCCCACTGTGGTCGCACCACGGCAGCTGCAAAGCTCACCCTTGGACCATACGAATCTTTCCAGTACAGGTGTCCCTGCAAGAACGAGAGGTGTCATTGCACTAGCAATGCTAAGCCCTCAGGTTATGCCAAGGCTGTTGAAGTAGAATCGCCAGACAGCAAAATCATAGATCGATCCTAGTCATCTACATATTATAGTTTGTGATGTTTTTTGTGTCTTGGTGAGTAGCTGTTTAGTTCAGAATTAAAAGTTGAAGGAACAAAACCAGGGTATTTGGTCTGATTTGCTTGGGCTCCAGGGTCAGATAGCCTTATTTGATTCTCTGTTCTACCAATGATGGCTGAGTAACCTTGAGCAAGTTACCTAACCACTCTGGGCCTCAGTTTCTCCAGTGATATGATGGGCATATTATCAACACGTACATCATTAGACTGTTAAAATTATTTCGTGAATAAATGCACATTACATGCTTAGAATGGTATCTGGCAGGTAGCAGACATGCAGCAAATATTTTATAAACAATGGAGAAATAAAAATAATGGTCCCCACAAGTATAAAAGTAATCCTGAATCCAGGAAATGCAACTCATGTTGGGATGAGATGTGTCCTAGGTTTTCTAAGGTTGATGTATGCGCCAAGATGAAGTTGTTCTGAATTAGAATCTCGTTTCAGCCATTTACTAATTGTGTGCATGAGCAAATTATTTAACTGCTCTAGGTCTTATTTTCTATGTAATAAGATAATAACTGTCTCACAGAATTACCGTGAATATGAAAATAGAAGGTGCACGTAATTGGCTTAGCATAGCACGTGGGCAACAGGGCTGCCCTTAAGGTATGCAGGATCCCAGGCCAAACAAACAAAACCAAAAATAACAACAACAAGAAAAATCTTTCCATATAACTGTTTAAATATGATTACAAAATTCAAGGGCCAGTTATTGACAATTTAGAAAAAGGGGTCGAGAAGAAAACTTAGGCATCTTCTTCTTGTGCAATCACTGTGTATTATAATCTTTCAGTGTCCAAGCACTGTCTCTTCCTGTTCAGGTACAAAGATCTTCTATTCATAGTTTTTTTTTTTCTTGTATATTTTAATTAAAAAAAAAATTAACGTTTCTGACTACAACCACAACTCCCATCATGAAAAAAGATAGCAGTGCTGTTTGTTATTGCTTATAATGCCAAGACTCTTCAGAACGTGTATGCAGTTCCCTGGTACCAATTTTCTTAAAAGACTTTTATTTATTTTAGAGAAAGAGAGAGCACAGTTTGGAGGAAGGACAGAGGGAGAAGGAGAGAAGAAGACTCCCCACTGAGCTCAGAGCCCGAGAGAGAGAGAGAGAGAGAGAGAGAGAGAGAGAGAGACAGAGACAGAGAGAGACAGAGACAGAGAGAGACAGAGAGAAGAGAGCCAGACATGGGGTCGAAGCAGGGCTCAAAGCAGGCCTCGATCTCATGACCCTGAGATCATGACCTGAGCTGAAATCAAGAGTAGGATGCTTAACTGACAGCCACCCAGGTGCACCCCCCACCCCCATACCATTTTTTAAATTCTATTTACAACATTACCTGTTGTAATGTTGTTAACTCATCATCCACTGTACTGGCTTCCAATAATTCTCTCAAAAATTGTTTTTGTGCCTTGTTGACGAAAAGCATGAATGTAAGTCTTGTCCAGAGTATGTAAGATAATGTGAAGAATAACTTCTTACCTGATCACGTTAAGTTACAGTGTGGAATTCTAGTGGACATGTAGAGCAACGTATCTACCAACTGCACTTTCTCTTGAACTAACTAGGCTAAAGCCATTACATTCCTTGAATGTGATCTCTTTCACTGTTGTCTGCACCCCTGTCTTCCACACACATCCACCAGCAGGGAAGATAAAGGACAAGAGGCCGAACAAGAAGAATGGTCCCTTTTACATAAGAAATATCTGTCCTTGGATCAGCCTGGCTTAAACCTACCTGGACTAGTATGATGTGAACATAGCAATTAATCAATGAATCAGAAAATTAATGGAAAGGACCTATTGGCATTTTGGAGAAATGATCTTGGAAGCCTTTAGAGGAGATAGTTGTGGCCACCTGGAAGTATGTCTGACACATGGCACAGAGCCTGTGGAAAGAAAGGGATAAATTCTTTGAATGCCAACAATAATGGACACACTGGGTAAATGACATCTGCAGTTGTACTCACCATCCTTAGGTATCGTAGGCTGAAGGTGTCCCTGTGGATGGATGAGAGTTAAACACATGGGCCACATATGTCGCTCAAGTCAAAGGTTGGCAGAGGACTATAGTAGGTAGCCTAGAGTCCTAAACTCCTCCTGTGTCTGACTTTAGAGCCATACCATTCTGACCTGACATCTCAAAAGAAATGTTGCACTTCCCCAGCAGGGGAAGTCCAGTCTCCTGGATTTGGCTGGCTGTGTATCCCCAGGACAGCCCAGGATGACCGCATAGGCTTAATTAAACCCCAGAGCTCCTGGTGTATCTGGTTGACCCCATAATTGTAGGGAATGGCTTGTTATCTCAAAGGAGAGAAACAGGTCAGGACTCAAAAGGATCCCAATTGGGGCTTGGGTAGACCTGCTAACACAGCCAGAGAGAGACAAAAATTTGAGGAAGCCACTCTACGGCTGCAATGGAATTTTCTTTTTGGGTAAGGAGGGTGGAGTGAAAAAGATGCACATAGAGGCAGAGCAAATGAAAGAGAGAGGAATACACATGGCAAATAGTTGAAGAAAATACAAGGAGTGGGGTTATGGGCTTGCGTTGGAGCCGTTGGGGGCACTGAAGTAGACACAGATAGAGACTAAAGGTGAAATTGGAAAGTTAAGAGCTTTGGGTAAAAACTGTATCTCTATAATTTTGGGGGCTTATTTTATGGTAGGCTATGGGCAATGGCGAGGCGATTCCAGGTTTGGAGGGAAAAGAGTAGATCGTTGAAAGATTTTCAAGCAATGTAGTGATCTGTGTTTTAGAAGAGTTCCTGGTAGAACTTTAAGGGTTGGATGAGAGTGCGAGGGGCCCTAGAGAAGAAGCAGCAGAGGGGAGGGGATAACCGAAGATTCTTACAGAGAAATCAGCAGACTTCGAGAACTAACTGGATGGACGCTCGAGAAGTAGATGGGCCGCATGGTGTTAGAGCATCTCTGAGATTTAGTCATTCAATTTTATTGACTGGTGTGTCCCCAAGCACTAAGTGCTGTGAAAGAAATAACAGGAGGAAGAGCAGGTCTGGTGGCGGTGGGTTGTCAGCAGGGAGGATCATCTGTATGTCAAATATGCAGACGGCCAGGCCCCTCTATGCAGGAATGGATGCTAGAGCCCAGAGATCTCTGTTTTTAACAGGACCCCAGGTAACACCTGTCATTGGGGAAATTTGGGAAACACTGTGTGAGATAATACATTTGATTCTAGTTGGGTGGAAATAATCTAATCTATACGGATAGACCTTACAAGTGAGCCCATCTATAGGGGATGCTACTACCTTTATGTGGGCGTCCGAAGCACAGGATATTAGAAGGAGGTTTGCCGAGCTACTCTCTGGGGGAAAAACCAACAAAAGGAGCTAAGACAGTAAGAGATAACCACCCTGGAGAGCACCTCTCTGGATTTGAGAAATGGAACTAGAAGCCTCTGCCAATAGAAACGTCTCATTCGTTGATAGAACGATTGACTCAGCCTCCCATCCCGATCCAGCCTCGGACTTTAGCATTGATTGCGTGGCCCAGACTCTAATTCTCTGATGGCAGGGCACTGCCCGCCCTGAAGGCCGCGCAAGGCCTAGCTGCTGGAAAGCCAATACCAGTGAAGGCAAAAGATCTTCTGATCGCAGGATGGGGGAGAGAGAGAGAGAGGGAGGGAGGGAGAGAGAGAGAGGATGGTTTATGCTTACTGCGATGCTGTTTGTCTCCATCGGGACCTTAAAACAGAGAGGATTTGCTTTTGGTGCAGTCTTTAACCGGGATGCTTGTGTTATCCGCAGAAGCCCCCAGCCCTCTGATCCACAGCCTACACACACCATCCCATGCAAGCTAGAACCCTGAGTATCTGGATCGTTCCTGGTCTCTACAGCTAAGACCCAGCTTTCTCTCAGAGTGCCATTTAGCTTTCCTCTCCCAGAGGCAATGCTGTTTTAATCTGACTACTTGAAAAAAAAAAAAATCTGACTACTTGATACCTGTCAAAGTCTTGGTGCATTGTAATGGCTGGTGCTTCACCTGACTCAGGTAGTATGCACTTTCACGGAAGATGTTGGCAGAGGTACTGCCTTACACTAAAAGAGGGGCTTCAGTGAGGGGATTTTAGGTGAGAACGGATGCTTTGTTTAGGTGGAGAGAAACTAACTAGGACAAGCAGAGGATGAGTAAGATTTAGGGAACAGTACTCTTTAGAATTAAAATTTTAAATTTTTAATTATAAACTCCAAATATCAATGCAGGCAATAACAACTTCTTTATTGGACCATTTAGGACTTTTAAATGAGATAACATATATAAAGTCACAGCTGTTGGATTTGGAATATAATAAATATTAGGTTTTTTTTCCTTATACCCTCATCTCCATCTGAGTGGATATGGGTTGCCCTGTGACCATTTGCTGTGTATTTTTCCCAATTTATTCAGCTAATAATTCTATTTAATTCCAAAGAGATAAGGATGTCAAGAAGGAACTGAGTGCCAAACCTTAGAGCTGGGGATTATATATATATATATATATATATATCATATCATATTACATATATATACAATCTCATTTAAATTTTGGCAAACAGTCCTATAAAAAGTTGTAAAAATAAAGTAAAAGCAGTTGCTTTATCGTATAATTAAGGTAGGGATTCTGGAACAGTCATCTTAAGGAGTACACCATGTTGTTCCTATGAGAATTAAGTTGCTTAGTGCCTTTAGAAACAATAAGCCTGGCTTGACTTCAATTTTGATATCTACAGAAGCTTTAAAAATGTGGAATCTTGCACCTCACTGGCACCTGGGCGTACCAGATTGGCACCCCTATTTTGCCAAGCACTTTTGATACATCATACTCCACATGAAATAAATATATTGTGAATAAAATGTTCAAGTTGTAGAGCATGGATACTCTGATATTGCTGTGGTTGCTCAGATGCCTTTTCCCTCCTCAACTTTCTGTTTCTCAGGGGTGTTCTGAGTAGTGGAGGGTTGTCAAAGAAAATGGTGTGCTGGTGGAATAAAGTTAAGCTACCATGCTTTCCTATTCAACACCAACTCAAAGGAAATGCATATGCTATGCATTGGAAATGCTGTCAACAGTGTTCTGGCCGGGCTTAGGTACTCAAATCACTAACCTTGCCAAGGAATAAGTTTGTGAACCTCCTTTTCAGAGGTTCTGTCTCTGATATTTCAGAACCATTCAATTAGAATTCTGATGCTTCCTTTTATGTGGCAGTCATGGGTTGTCAGCAAAGATAGAATTAAGAGAGGCACGTGAAGTGTGCTACGGCGCCTCATGCCTAAGGATCTCTATTTCTTTTGTTCATGGTGACAAATGACAGCCTTAAAGATATTTGTCCTGATTCCTCACTGTCCCTATGCAGGTAAAAACTTCCATTGAAGTCAAACAAGCTTCATTGAAGTTAATGGGAAGTAATGCCCTTGAAGGGAAGGAAGACTAGGGTGATTAATTTTAATTAGCCAAACATAAACAAGCATGTGTCTACAAGTAGTGACAGGAAAGTGGTTGTTTGTAACTCATAACTTAGCTTTAGGGGTCTAGGTATGGCAATTTTTGTAGAGAATCAAATAGAACTATTTCAACCCAGAAATCTAAGAATGTCCATAAGGAATAAAATTCATTCTTCATAGCTTTATCTCAAGATAAACCTCAAAACATTAATTCAGCATATAGCAATTAAAATATTAGCACATGCCAAACACTTTTCAGGCCTTGGAGATAGACGGATGAGTACAACGAGCCATCCACGTAGAGCTCATTTTCAGGCTGTGTAGTAATTTTGGTACAAGTCATTCATTGGCGTCTCCATCATTAATTTATTCATTTATTGATTCGTTCAGGACTTGGCAAACACCTTCTGAGTTTTTTATGTACCGTTCTTATAACAGGAATGTGCAACGTACTCTTGGAACTGAGTGGAATGAGAATGTGGCTTGGCATAGAAGGGTGAGTTCTAATCATTGAAGGCTTCACAGAGAGAGTACCACCTGAGCTCAGTTCACCAAGAATAATATTTAGGCTAAGAAAAAAAGAGAAAGATGTAGGAGGTAGAAACTATATACGGAGAGGTATAGAAGCATAGAAATTCAGAGCATGTTCAGAAAAAAAATGTGAACTTCTGTAGGCTCTAGTGTAAGGTTCAGCAAGATAGAGCAGACCTCAGGCCAAATCCAGATCATCAACTATTTTTGTACAGGAAGCAAGCTAAGAATGTTTTTTAAAATGTTACACGGTTGGAAAAAAATCAAAAGGCCTATTGCATCACATGTGAATATCATATGAAATCCAAATTTCAGTTTCTATGAATAAAGTTTTATTGGAACACAGTAACGTCCATGTATTTACATACTGTCTATGGCTGCCTTTATGCTGCACAGTAGAGTTGGAAGGTACCAACAGAGCATGAATGGACCAAATGGCCTAAAATACTTACTATCTGGCCCTTTCCTGAAAATGTTTACTAACACCTACCCTAGTGTATAAGGTGTTGGTACATTGAGACCAAATTGTGTGTGTGACCAATTGAATATCATCTGAATGAATTTGGACTTTGTTTTGTGGCAACTGGTGAATACAAAAGTTTAAGTCCTTATTTTTATGTTATAAAATAGTTTTATGACACAGGGCACCTGGGTGGCTCAGTGAGTTAAGCGTCCAACTCTTGGTTTCAACTCGGGTCATGATCTCAGGGTCTTGGGATTGAGCACCGCATCCATTCCACACTCAGCCCAGAGTCGGAGATTCTCTCTCTCTCTCTCCCTCGGTCCTCCAGTTTATGTTCTCTCCCTTTCATTTCTCTCTCTGTAATAAATAAATTATTTTTGAAAATAAAACAAAACAGTTTTTTGATAAATTTAGCATTCATTAGGCTGATAAAAACCTTCCATTCAGAGATGAATGTGGCCACATGACCCCAGAACAAAATGGTTCCTAAAGATCATTAACAGGTAGTTCAGATGTGTCTCAGGGCCTATAGGTCAAAGGAAAGAAAATAAGAATGTTATGTTTAGAAAGTCCCCTAAGTAACTATTTGGCAGAGACAGTTTCCTGAGGAAGAAAAGTCAAACATATACCTAGTTTTTGGCATAATGACGAAAGAAAGACTGAAAAAAAAAACAAAAAACATTTGATTTAAGCCATTGTTTACAATATTTGTGAACAGGAAGAAATCGTTCTTTAACTCAAAAAAAAAAGTCTTAGGTCATTTTCATTGTAACAGTTATACACATGAAAGAAAATGCATAAAGAAATCATGTTTTTTTAAAAATTAATTTAAATTTAAGCCGTGTTTGTAGACACAGAAATAGTACAAATATATGTAAACTGTATTCAATCTTCTGAATAATCTTCTGGTATATGTGGTTTCAGGGACTTCAAAAAACTGTAGGGAACTAAATGTTCATGGCAAGAAGGCAAAGGAGTCAACTGATTATAATGCCAAGGAACAATTTTGACTGAACTGCTTAATAAATGAAATGATTTGCATTTTACTTGTGTGACTTCTTGTCTTTGGAATTAAAAAAGAAAAGCCAAAGCAAACAAGTTTAGTTTAAAAGGTAACCAGAAAGAAACAAGTTGGTTAACCATGTACGATGTCATTTTTAGACCTAATTGACTGATTTCTTTTAACAGCTGGTTCCTTGAAGATAATGATATGTCTTCAGATAAGCCAAGAAAAGAAAGGACAGGATGGAAATTCACCTGTACCACACCCTCTGTCTGGGTTCTAATCCTAAACTCTTCACTTACCTTTTACCCAGATAAACTCTAAAACTGGTTCAGAAGCCACTTGGAGAATAGGTCCAATTATACTGATCGTTTGCAAAGCAAGGAAAAGTTGATAGCTTGTTCCTAACAGCTTAGGAGATATCTGGAAAATAAAGGATGAATAAAATCTTGGCAGTAGACCAATAAATTGGTGATATCATCAAAGCTAATCATGCCACAGGAGCCCTCACGCACAGAATTAAAAACAACTACTGAAATACAATACTCTGGGTTTCTGTTCAGCAAACTCTGCTGAATCCAGCTTAAAACCACATTCAGTGACTCCTCTAACATTTTGACTGAGGGGTGATCTGGAGGTCAGCTTTGAGGTCATGAGTAGGGCAATGTGATGAAACTTCCATTTCATTGTCAACCATGCATTTGAATGCAGTTCTTTTTTATAGGCAGAGTTAGAGCAAAAGGCCAGTAGGGATACCCTCACTTGTCAATTACTGCATGTTTTATGTCTTGAGTCATTGGCCCTAGAACCTGAAGAACTCTTTCCCTCTGTTTATTTGTTAAGAATTGACCCCAGATCCTTAGTCTAACCCCTAAACATGCAGGAAATTTCAAGGTTACTATTTTTGTTATAATTATGATTTTATGATTACTATTCCCGGTGTCATGCTGTTTACATATTGCTTTTAACATTTTTATTACCATCACTTCTAATCTCATTTGATTTTTCATAATAGTCCTGTATTGGTATTTCCATTAGACACATGAAAACACACTTGGTCATTTATCTTATTTTATTTTATTTTATTTTTACTTTATGTAGTCTCCACACCCAGTCTGGAGCCCAGCAAAAGGCTTGAACTCACAACCCTGAGATCAAGACCTGAGCTGAGATCAAGAGTCAGACATTTAAGCAACTGACCCACCCGAGTGCTCCTGGGTCATTTATTTTAAAGCCCATAAGTCAGATGTTTTATCTATTTTAATACAGGACTTTTTTGAAAATGAAAAAAAAAACAACAACTATTCTTCTTAATTATATATCTCCCCTTACTATGTATCCTATAGCCAAATAAAAGAGATTTTGTCAGGTCATTCCCGTATCTAATCATCTTACTCCTAGCTGAACATTTAGGCAAAGATAAACTAATAATAGATTTATTGGTAAATAGGAAACTTGGCCAAGAGAAATTTATATAGTTTATAACTAGTCAGATGAATTACAGATAATACAGGATTAGGAACCTGAATCAAACACCAAATTAGAACTCAACAAACATCCATCAGGAACTTTTTATGGACAAGGCATTATGGTAGGCACTGAAAGACTAACAAGAAATAAGATGCTGCTTTTATCTTCAAGATATTTTACAAATGCATTGAAAGAAATGTATTAATTTATTGAAGCTCATATAGAATTTTTTCACTGAGCCTCCATCTAATTCAGGCATTTTCAAGAAAAGAAGTTAAAAAGACTACTAAATTTAAAGTTGAACACAGCCTACATGATAATTATGATGAATATGTAATTACAATATTCTTTGATTTAAACCTTAACTGAAAAGTTTGCATGTGTACAAATCACCTGAGACTTGATAATAGAAACCCATGGAACCCCATAAAGAGTTCTAAACATCATTTTCATGAAAAAATTAGAACTATATGGTAGAATGAGAACTAGTGTTTCAGTCAGAATACTTAGATACAATGCTGGCTCTGCCATGAACTAGTTTGATCTTTGATCGTGGTCAAGTTACTTCATCTTTAAAATGGTGATGGAATTGGGGTAGATACTGAACTAAGGCTTCCTACACCTCAAATCTCCATTGCTTAACTAAAACATGGTCCTAATGAATATTTACTAAAAAATCATAAAGTCTTGCCTTGGTTCCTAAGAAGACTAATAGGGATTTTCAACTTTGCTCAGCTTAATTCTTTGTTGGAGGCAAAACGGCAGTGGAATATCAGCAAAAGCTCTAACCCTTGGAGCTGGAAGGAGTCTTTATCTCAGTTGCTTTTAAATGGTGTTAGGCATGCCCATCCAGAGGAACCAAGGTGAAGGATCTTGTGCGGATTGACTGTTGGGGCTCTGACTGATAATTCCTACTGTGATACACTTCAATGCCAGCCTACAACAAAAAGCTGGGACTGGATTTAGAGCCAATGTAGGCTCTAAATGGAGTTTTACTGTGAAACAAAACACCTGTCTTTCATCCCAAGCTAAATTGACAAGCAATAATTTAGTTGTCTAAACTGAGAGCTTTCAGGATTCTAAACTGCATAATGTCAAAAGACAATGTATAAAGTTGCATTTGGAAGGTTCAAAGGTAGAATGCCATGTAGGCAAACATATTAAATGACTGGTCTTTCCCTCTCTCTCTCTAGTTCTTTCTTCTGTTCCCTCTCTTTGCCTTTGCTACTTTTTCTTTGTGTTTGGGGATGGGGGAGGTGGGTGGGGCATGGTGTAGGGGGTTGAGACTAGCTTTGGAAATTGGATGGGTGTGTAACAAAGAGGATCATAAATCTAAAAAACCATTTTCCTCTTGTACTTTCCACTAGGTGAACATTTCCTGTGATCAGCTAAACTAATCAGAGATTAAATGGAAGAAAAACAATAATAATTGGGCCCTTCGAACAAAACATTGGGTGAGATTGCTAAGTTGCTACACTATCTCCCTACATAAATGTGAAGTAATATAGCCTGGATTTTGTCGTAACTTTTTCCGCACAAATTATGCTGATTCCTCTATCTTCCATTTCAGTTGTGTTTGTTGCAATCTGGGTACTTGGCATCAGAGCGTCCAAATTTAGACCCCTACACTTGACTAAGTTTCACACTTCTCCCTCAAGAATTTTGGGATAAATTGTAAAAATAATCATGGCCTTTGTTTCCCACAAGTTAAGACCACATATAGACACACACTGGGCATTTCTTTTTCTCTTTCTTTTATTTTGCAGGTTCACATGCTGTCTCTTCTTCTGTTCACTTTTCCAGTAGAGCAAAGGAAGGAAGCAGGGTTATTTAGCGAAATGAAACAGATGCTACAAAAGTAGCCAGTTAGTTGTCTGCAGAAATATCTGATTGGACTCTGCCAGCTGTCAATTAGCATTTCCGTGTTTTCTTGATGAAGTGGTATTTACTTTTCCGGACTGCCATTGGCTGAGATGTTTAGTGTAATGAATGCTAAACTGAGCCTAGATCATTTTTTAAATCGTAGCTTGGGGCTTAACAGCCCTTTAAATGAATTGTATAAACAAGATAGCTGTTAATTCTCAATCAATGTATCATTAATCATCAAATAGTATTAAAAAAGAACTGTCTTTAAAAAGCTCAATAAACTCTATTAAAGTTACCAAATTACCCATTCAGGGGTTATTTTCTCATTTAGAGTATGTCAAGATTTTAACAGAATTGTATTTGAAGATATATATTTCTGTGGCCTAGTAACTGAGATAGTATATATTTGTCTTCATAAATTAATATGGCCTCAAGAAATTAGTAACTATTATAGCCTTAAATCTAAAGCCATTAATAAAAATAGAAAATAGAACCCATAGTGAGTTCCAGGTGTCTTTAGATTGCTGATCTACTAGCAAGCATTGTACCAATTTCATGTTAGAAAATTAAGTATGGGGAAATGAGAAAAGTATGTGTAAGCCATTCTTCCCTGTAATATAAATGCAATAACTTAAAATTCATCTACAATTCCAGGGACTCAACCTTTGAGGAACGGCCTAATGATTCTAGCTTACCCCATCTTTTCCACTGAACTACAGTTCGGCTTCACTTGTCATGGGATCCTAGCACAGTGCCTGGTATACAATAAGGAATAAATATTTATTTCATGAATGAATAAGTGAAGATGAGGGATATAAAAGATTGTCAAAGTAAATGATATTTATTAACTTTTCCCCCCTCATCATTAAGCTGTATGCTTTATACCTATTATCTCATGTAACCCTAATAATGACTTTTTAAAAATTCATTTGAGACAGAGAGATACAGAGAGAGAGGGAGCATGAGCAGGGGAAGAGGCAGAGGGAGAAGGAGAAGCAGACTCCTTGCTCCATCTCAGGGTCTGGAGATCATGACCTGAGCCAAAGGCAGGTGCTTAACCATCTGAGCCACCCAAGTTCCCTAATAATGATTTTTTTAGATAAGTAGTATTATTCTCATATGTAATATTTAATTTGATAGTTATTTACATATGACTTTATATAAAAATAAATATTTAATATTACCCTTAAATTTAATTAATTTAATATAATCAATAATATATAATCATATTTGCTGTATCATGATCTCAATTCTAAGAAGTGAAATAAGGACAAAAACCTGACAGTGGCAGCTACTTTTCTGTAAGGCCAGTTTCTCTGGAGGAGCATTCTTCAGCCTCTTTTCTGGGGATATTATGATGCCTGGATGCCATACAAAGAAGTGAGTAACGAATTCAGCCTGCATTTTCCAGATGGAGGTAATAGTAGAAGTATGTTGGAGGATAAATGAGATTTTATCAGTTTGACAGAAATAGAAAGGACAGCATTTTAAGTTGAAGGAGAAGCAAGGAGAAGCCTTAGGTTTGTGGAAGTTGCTGGTACATGTGTGCAGCTGAGAGCGTAAGATATTTGCGTGTGTGGTTGGGTAGATGGAAGAATGTCGGCATCAGGAAATGAAGCTGGAAAGATATACTTGGACTGTTACATAAAGGATTTAGAGTGCTATGCTGAGGAATTTGCATTTTGTCATGTATGTAGAAAGCCAAGCAAAACTTCAGGAGGTATCAAGTCCCTGTTTTGGAAAGACTTGGCAGCACCATGGAGAATGGATCGGGGGAGAAAGGGAGCAGGGTTAAGTCCACTAGTTTGGAGGCCATTGCAGTCTTCCATTGAAGAAACAATGGAACCTGAAGCACCACTCAGCGTGCATTGCGGTCACTCACTGTCCTTGCCCTGCCCAATAGCCCAACTCTTACCCTACTGTTGGGAATGGCATTCCACATGGGCTTGTGCATCCACTTCTCAGTGAGGCCCCCACACCTCCAGATCAGGAATAAATCCTTACTCGTCTAAGGCAGTTGAGGAAAATCCACTTCATTCGCCAATGATTGGCTGAGGGGCATGCCACATGAACAATGGGACAATGTCTGAACAATGGGACGTGAAGGGACTTTGCTGGAAGCTTTTGAAAAATGGTTCCTTCCTTTTCTGAAGAGATACTGGGCTGGACAGCTCCTTCCACTAGAGGTTTTCATGCTCCGATGCAATGTTGTAAACCTCGGCAAAACATCTGACCACGTGGGAGAGCAGAGAGAAAGAACCTGGGCTTTTTATGACAGTGTTGAACTGCTGAGTTAATTAATCCTTATTCTAACTATTGTAAGAGATAATAAATTTTCCTTTATCCAAACTGGCACACCACTTAGCCTTTTCCTCCTCCTCCTGCTACTACTGCTACAAATGACACCATGTGTCTAGGAGTATTACCACGTGGCAAGCACCATCCAAGACAACAACTCCACAAGGTGGATTCCATTTTTATCTCTATTCTATGGATGAGGACATAAGCTCAGTAAGGCTAAGTAGTTTTCTGAATATCACATAGCTTTTGAGGAGTCGAGCTAGCCAGAGTTTGAATTTACCTTCCTACCCAGACTATAAACTTTAACCTCATTGCCTCTGAAGGTGGGATAGTAAAGGAAGGTAGGGTGGAATTTTGAAAAATGTCTAAAGGTTCTATCTGTATCCATAAGCTTAGGAACTTGATATTTTGGATAACAGACAAGGAACCAGATATGGTTGCAAGCTTTTTTTTTTTTTTTTTTTTTTTTTAACTGAGTGACATGATAAATGCTGCTAAGATTAACTGAGGACTAAGAACAGAGTTTTGGGGTTAGGAATTAGAAATGCCATGTAGCTGAGTTTGGGACCTGTTAAAAGAAGAGTGTCTGGAATATGTTCAACAGACGGTCAGGAATGCAAGACTGGGATTTTTTAGTTATTATTGCATTGCTTTGTCTGGGCTTAGTAAATGCTTGTGCAGTAAAATCAATTGATAAATAAACCACCTGTGAATATGTATATACACATGCTCTTTCCTCTGCTTCCAACTTCCACCACCTAGCTCAGATAGATATATAATCAAACATTAATGGAACCAGGAGAGAGAATATAAAATATCTCCACTGAAGCATGCTTAGTATTACGTATAACTAGCTAGTAAATAGCAATGATGAAATCCTCTATTTTCTAAAGATTCGTTGGTTGTATTTTTTATTCGTTGGTTGTATGTTTCCAAATATGAACCCAAAGTCAAATACATGTCATAAATATCTTTATTCCTTTACGGGTATTTTTAGTTATCTCTCTAACAATTAGATCATCCCACAAGGTGGTTTTTCAAGTAGTTTGTGTATTTTTTTTTCCTTGAAAGCATTTTACAGCAAGGGTCAACAGCCCTATGATGCTTTTGGAATGACAACCAAGTGACAACACCCCACACTGATGCTTCTGTTGCCATGCAGGTGTTTTAGGTGCCTGTGGCAGGGATGTCAGTGAGACAATCAAGCACTATACTCTTGAACAGGCAAGTGTTTTTTTTCAGTGAGCTAAATTTTTTTTTTTTTCAGTAATAGAGTTAAATGAAGGAGGGTGGGGAAGATAGCTTGTTTTAGCTGTGAGACACTTACCTATGTCTCAAAGGTCACAACACAGTGAAAATGAACCACTGATTTAAAAAAAAAATTCCATGCATGGGGTGCCTGGGTGGCTCAGTCAACTAAGCGTCTGCTTTCAGTCATGATCCCAGGGTCCTGGGATTGAGGGCACCCTCCTGCCTTTTCAGTGGGAAGGCTGCTTCTCCCTCTCCCCCTGCTCCTGTGCGTGCTCTCTCTCTCTCTCAAAGAAATAAATAAAATCTTTAAAAGAAAAATTCCAGTCATCCGCTTTGACATTTATTCATTTATCCCAGGTATTTGCTTATTTGGGCACCATCTATTGATCATTCCCAGTGGGCCAGGCACTCTACCCATGTACATGTTTTTTTCCTGCCGGCCGACTAAAAACAACTTGAAGACACGGAATGTCTCTAGGTCAGTATTATGTCCCCAGAGCAGAGTCTAAAAGGCTCTCTGAGTTGATGTGAGTTATGCTAGTCCTAAGGAGAGAGAGACACCAAAAGGAAAACTGATCCATAGGATTCAAATGTGGCAATGCACACAGTTTACATGGAAATGGCACCTCAGTGGAACAACCAAATGATGGACTTGGTTTGCAAAGGTGTTCACAGTTCATTCAGCTCATCAGCAAAGAAGTGAAACACTCTACCCCGGGCTGGGCAGTCATTCCACTCGATTGTTTTAAAAACACCAAATAAGGGTATTTGCCACTTTTTGCAAAGTTTGAGTTATTCCACTTCACTTTAATAAAAGTCCTACCTTAGTACTCCGCCCGTTTGCTAACCAAAAGGAATCCAAAAAGGAGTTTTGCCTCAGTGCAAAAGGGCAAAAAGTTGGAAATAGCATGAGCATTTGTTCTGCAGTGAGTCATTTTGGTGGCAGAGGGGCCCTCCAGGGGCAAGAGTGGCCCCTCCCAGCCCCAGCTCCTGCCCCACCCCTACCCCCACACTCAGCATCACCCGCATCTAGCCACCAAGCCCCTGTGGCTTTGCACTGTGTCTGTGCACAGTTGTGCTATATCTCAGTTTATTTTGCACATCCATTAGCAAGACGTGTCCTAGGGTATCAGAAAAGTCTGAGAGAGGTTATTTTGGGGATCTGGGAATGCTCGGAAAGTTTTCCATATAAGTCAATATAAGTCAATGGTAATTATCTCTTTGCTTTATGCCATTTCAGCCTACCAAAGGATTCTTTGGGGTACTCTGCTTTCAGGTGGTGTGACAAAATCTGTACCTTTTATGGTAATAAAAGACCTGGATTGGAACCCTGGCTGGGCCACTTTCCAGCTATATGTCTGTGGTTGGCCCAACTATTCTTTTAAAGTTTTTATTTCCTTGCTTTTAAAATATTTTTGATATAACTGTCACCTAGAGTGATATTTAAATTAGTGAATATAAAATGCTAAGTGTGGCATGGGGTAAGGTAAGTGCTCAACTAAAGCTACTGCATGTAATTAATTCTTTTTCTCATCATATTGCATATGTAGTGCTTGATCAAGGGCTCTTGGTGGCAGTTTACTTTCTGTTTTACCTTAGACTTCACTGGCAGTTAGATATTATCAGTGGTGCGGCTTTTCACCATTGCTCTTCAGGGAGTACTCTGAGAAAAAAAAGCTGAAAAATACTGATTACTAGAAGTAAACTCTAGGTGATTTTTTTATTTTTTTATTTATTTATTTTTATTTATTTATTTATTTATTTATTTATTTATTTATTTATTTATTTGGTGGATACCACCTTTGCGCTGTTCCACAGCTACAGGCAAGACTATGGGCCCAGCATCTCAGTTAAGAATGTCTTCAGCTGCAAATAAATACACAAGCAAACAAAACCTACGAGCAGATTTAGGTAGTCTAAATTCAGTGCAACAGCTTGAAACTGTCCTTATGAACACAGGTGTTTTATCTCGTTGCGCTCCATCATCTTCTGTGTGCTGGTATTGGGACTTGTGTCCTATGGCTAATTGCCTTATGATTATAAGATGGCTGCTGCAGCTCCAGGCTTTACTTCTGCTTTGCAGATGCAAGAATGGCAAGGTCTTGTCCTCTTGAAGCTTTGTATTTTTATTCCAGGAGTACTGTCCTCGTTGGCAGGCTTCTAATTATATCTTGTAGGCCAGGAGTGAGTCAGACATATGCCCATCTTTAGACCATTTTCTGGTTAAAATAATGAGATTTCAATTACTAACTTTGATCAAAAGGATAGGTAGGAGCCTCTAGAGGTTTTTACCCAAGATATGAACTCACAGGGAAGAAAAGCAGCAGATATCTATTGGGAAGGGAACAGGTCTTCTACACTTCAAATTCCTTGGGAGAGATTGTATTTGGTTTAAGATTGAGGATAATTGGAGCATTTACATTAAAAACAGGATGACCTTGGGCAAGTTACTAAACTACTTAGAGCATTAGTTTCTCCTTGTGTAGAATGGGAAAAATAAAATCAATCTGAGAGGTTTGAAAGCTCAGGGCCCAGTCCCTCCCTGGCTGATAGTCACCTCTCAATAAATGTTGGTTTCCTACTGTGAGATTTGGATCAAGTTTACTTTAAAACTCTAAAACTGGGGCACCTGGATGGCTCAGTGGTTGGGGATCTGCCTTTGGCTCAGGTTGTGATCCCAGGGCCCTGGAATCGAATCCCACATTGGTCTCCCTGCTTCGAGCCTGTTTCTCCTTCTGCCTCTCCTGTGTGTTTCTTCATCAGCAATATGGGCATGATAACATGATACAGTGAGGTGATTATTGGAAAGCATGCAACATAGCTTCAAAACTATAGAGCTTGAAGACTGTTGAGCATGATAATGGAAGATGCTAAGGATAATTATGTCGGCTGGTTAGTCTATTTGGGTGATGTTCTTTGACAGTCAAAAGAAAAATATTTTGGGTGAAAATAGCTCCACAACCTTGAAGCTTTATTCTTAAAGAGAAATTCTTTGGGGGCTTCTAAGGACCCTTGGTCATTGAGAATATTTCTTCATTCGATTCAAAAGTAGCACTGAAGGTTGGTGGTTCTTAATTTTATTAGCTGTTATCAGCTAAGACTTTAAAAGAGATGAGTGAGAGGTATCTGAGCCTTTTCTATAACTGTGTATTTACTGGTTTGGTAAGGTCAGAGAGAAAATACTATCTCCTCCTCCCACCTTCCTCTGCCTATAGATCTAAGAAAATTCATTTACAGGACTCCGGTTCTTGTCAAACAGACTCTCTCAAATCCAATTTTTCCCTTATGATTTTAAGAATTCGTTTCAGTAGGCCCAGCAGGACTGGATTCTGCTTCAGGCGAGACAAGCCCACCTAGCCCAAGCTCACAGGTTAAGCTCTGGATGGCAAGCTCTGCCAAGGGTGAATTCAGCAAAGATGGAGAAACCTCTTGACCTCCTACAGGGCAGGGTGCCCTGAGTATTCTCTCCTCACACTCGTTTCCCTCCTTGTCTCCTATTTTCCTTTTCCTCACTGCCTAACAATTTTGACATTAAAAAAAATTCTAAATATAACCCCTTTTCATTCCTCTCTAGGAGACATGGTATCTTGCCTTCATGTGGGGGAGTCTCGGAAGCCTGGGAGTTTGGTAAAGAACTTCTCTAAGTAAAATCCAAGAATCAGGAAGGAACCTTTCAACTCTGAGACTTTTAAAATAGGAGAAAGCACCAAATAGTGTGGGGAAAGGAAAAATCTAGCAAGAAAATTAAAATGGTTGGGTTCTTTCTGTCTTCTTCTTCTTCTTCTTCTTCTTCTTCTTCTTCTTCTTCTTCTTCTTCTTCTTCTTCTTCTTTTCAGCTGATGACTTCCTATTTTTTGATTCAGCCTCTGGATCTTGACATAATAGCTAATCATATACATGTTATATTCTCTTCCTATTGTTAAAAACATTATCTTCCCAGTTTTGTAGACATTGATGGGGTTTTCCTTCTTATGTAGTTCATTAATGATGCAACTGGATAAGAAAGAAATTACATATATTTGAAATGTGGGTTTGTTTCATATGTACAAGAGAGAAGGTACATATTTGAGAAATAGAGCAATTAAATTTCTAGGTAAATATTAAAATTGGAACAAATCAACAAAAATGATTTTCTAAAAATGCTCAATAAATGAATGGATGGATGCTTTCAAATTCAGCTCCAATTTTAAACATTTGAAACACTATTCATTACCCTTTTTCTCCTTGGGAAGAATTAGCTGCTGTAGCTTAGTACTTACTATATACTGTATTATAATGCCTCTCTGCTTATGGGATGTAATCCTCTTGAGAATGAAGATCTCACTCAGGAACTGGCCCATCAACATTTGCTGGTCCAAGAAGAGGTAAAAGAGAAAAGAGTCATCAATTATTTCTAGGATGGACGTTAAAGACTACGGAATCCAAAATACTCCAAAGATTGAGGTCAGCCATTTGGAAAGGCAAATTTTTGCTGGTACTAAAGGAATGGTCTTTTTTTATGGTTTGATCAATTTTTAAATGGACATCATAGGGTGCCTGGGTGGCTCAGTCAGTTAAGTGTCCAACTCTTGGTTTCAGCTCAGGTCATGATCTCATGGCTGTGGGATGGAGCCCCATGTCAGGCTCTGTGCTCAGTGTAGTCTACTTCAGATTCTCTTTCTCTGTACCTCTCACTCACTCTCTGTCAAATAAAATCTTTAAAAAAATGGACATCATAATTACATTTTTATCATGTTTATCATACTAAACACAAGTTTGTTGAAACTTGGGTACATCTAAATAATGGCATTATCACTGATTAAAGAGGTTAAGTGGGGGAAAAAAGAGTAAATCTCTCTAATAGTACCCATCTTTACTCTTCTTTTTCTTTTTGTATGTCTTTAACCTAATTAGGCACATATTTAATCTTATGAAGAAACAATGACCAGCACCTAAACATGAGATGCACCATGTTTGTGCATTATTTACCTTCTCAGCCACCTAGTAGGAGGCTCTTTGCTGTGCCCTGTGAAGGGTACAAAGAGGGTTGAGACTATATTTAAACAGTTGGCTTTCTAATGGGCAAGATGGAAATAATAGGCATTAAAATAGAGAAATTCAAGCAACAATATCAACAACAACACTAATATTAGCAGTCATTGTAATAATAGCTAACAGTTTAAAATTCTTCTGATTTATCAGACATTGTGCCAAAAACTTTATACACATTTTTCCATTTAATTTTCATAGTGATCCAATAAAGATCTTATTAATGGCCCCATTTTATGGAGACTGAGATTCGATAGAAGTTAAGAAATATACCTAGTCACACAGTTAGTGCCAGAGCTGGGAATTGACCCCAGAATCTATTGGACACCAGAGTCTCTGTTCTAAGATTAAATCTAATAATGAAAAATTCGGAACTGGAAGCAGGAGGGGGATAGTTGCTAGGTCATCCAATATATCTCAAACCTAGGCAAGGACAACAGTTATTAAGGGGATTAGTAGTAATAGTCTGCAACTATTATTATTATTATTAATTTTTTTCATGGTGATGATAATGTTGAAATAGTAAATCAGGATTTCTTATGTTCTTACCTATGTGAAGGAAAGATATTGAAGACATTTCAGATTATTCTTTTAGATCCTTTTTTATCCTCTTTCTCCAGCTTTTTTCTTCCCTTCCCTTTTGCTGTCTGATATTGATGCATCGTACTTCCATATCAGATCAAAAGCATATGGGATTTTGAACTTATTGACACTGTTCTGTTAAAAATTACATTTAGAAGCATGTTAAAAGGTCACCTCTCTGGTTACTTATTTCTTGACACTTTGCTAGCACGGACTGTAGCCTTGGTTCATTAGTCAAGGATATTAACAGCCAGGGTTCGGCTTTTCTGAGGTCACATGGTACAGTCTGGGCCCACACATATTTCTAAGGCTTGTTAGAGTCTTTATACTTTAAGAATTTCCCATTAATCTCTGCCCAAGAAGTGCAATAATAGGTTAGTTAGTCATCAGATACAAATCAGAATCATTCCTACAAGTATCTTTAATAGCGTTCATTAGTTCTGTGCTTGTGTTTTAAGGGAAATGAAGGTGGTGGGGGGGGACAATGCCCCCCTCTCCAACACAGGAACCTTTCCCTTCTTCAAGAGCATCTCATTTTGGAATCACTGAAATTAAGATACTGAGAATGTGCCAAATCAAATGCAGAAAATGTGCTTTTCCTGTAGAAATGAGGGCTCCTACAATCCTGACTTTTTTTTTTTTCCACATAGAGGCATCATCTTTGATCATTATCAGATTTTACAACTCATTGTTCCCTTGCAGTCCTCAGGGTGAGAGGATCATGTAAATGGACAGGCAAACACTTGGATTATAGAAGGCATCCGATATTAATAACAGCAATAAAAAATGTTTACCTAACTTGAGTAGATTGTGTGTGTAGATAGGATTTGTGTGTGTGTGTGTGTGTGTGTGTGTGCTCCCCCCTCTCACTTGGAAAGGAAATATCAGAAGATCAGGAAATGCATTATAGGGTTTTTGTATGCAATATTAGTCCATTTCTTGGCGGAGACCCAAATCTATTGTGGCGAGAAAGTAATAGATGAACTAACTAGGGACTCAGACTTACTGGCTAGTGTCCAAGAAACATTAAAAAATTGAGTACTGAACATAACAAGTAGGATGGTGCATGCAAATTTAGATGTCTTATTGAAAACAGCACATTTATTAATATATTAGACTTGTAGACGTGAGGGTGTTTTAATACCTACTCAGAAATTACTCATGGGTCGGCTTCACAGAAATATCACTTGCATAAGCGTGAGCTTACAGAAATGATGCCTGGCATGAGTGATTGTGGCTGGACTATTCTAAAGAAAACTAGGAAATAAGCAACACGTATTGTCACGGGTAAGGCATCATCTTTCTTCTTAATTAACTCAACATTAATTTACTGAATGCCTACTATGTGTCAGGCCCTATTCTAATATGCTGGGAATACCCAGATTAAAAAAATTTACAATATTATCACACTGGAACTGGTTTATTTTTTAAGTCAGCTTTATTAACATAGGATTTATATACAGTAAAATTTATCCTTTTGAGAGGTATAGTTTGTTGAGTTTTGGCAAATGCGTAAGGCCTATAACCATCGCTATAATTAATAGACAGAACATTTCCATCTTTCCAAAGGTCTCCTCCAGTTGATTCTCTGTAGTTAATAGTCTCCTCTGATCCTCAGCCCCTGGCCACCACTAATCGAATATCTCCCTGTATTTTTGCCTTTTCCAAATGCCATATAAGTGGAATTATACAAATCATAGCCCTTTGTGTTCAGCTCCTTTCACTTAGCATAATGCTTTTCAGATTTACCCCTGTTTCATGCATCAGTAGTTCATACCTGTTTATTGCTGAGTAGTATTCCATTTGATACATTAACCAGTTGATGGGCTTTTGAATTATTTCCAGTTTTGGTGATTATGGATAAAGCTACCACAAATAGTTGTGGACGGGTCTGGTCCTTTGTGTGGTTACGTTTTCACTTTTCTTGGGTAAATACCTAGGAGCAGGATTGCTGGGTCATATGGTAAGTGTATTTTAAACTGCGAAAGAGACTTCTGAAAAGGGGTCCCTGGGTGGCTCAGTTGGGTTAAGTGTGTGCCTTCGGCTCAGGTCATGATCTTAGGGTGCTGGGATCGAGCCTCATGTTGGGCTCCCTACTCAGTGGGGGAGTAGGGAGCTTCTCCCTCTCCCCACACCCCCATTCATGCTCTCTCTCTCTCTCTCTCAAATAAATAAATACATTTTTTTTAAAAAAAGAAACCTCTGAAGAATTTTCAAAAGAATTATGCCATTTTGTTTTTCCTCCACAACGTGTGAGATTTTTAGATGATCCATATTCTCATTAGCACTGGGTATCATCAGTTATTTTAATTTAAGTCATTCTATTAGATATGTGATGATATTTCATGATAGTATATGGTTGCATTTCACTAATGACTAACAATGCTGAGCATCTTTTCATTGCTTATTTGCCACCCATCTCTCTTCCATAAAGTCTTCAAATTTTTTTGTCAATTTTTAGATATTGGGTTTTGCCTTCTTCTTATGGATTTGTTCTGGGAATTTAAACATTAAGTGGAGATAACTACATTGCTGTATTTTTGTGGAAGTGAATGAAACAAAAAAATCAAAGTGTTTGGCATAATCTCTAATATATTATGTTACACAAATACTATTTATTGATGTTATTGTGAGACACAATTCCTGTCCTAAGGTGCTCACCATCAAGTTATCAATGGCTTTCACTTTTTTCTAGGTAACATCCCACCCCATCCTGGTCCTAATCCTACCTGAGCTTTGACTAAGCTTTGATAAAGCCCTAACTGATAATTAGGACATTACATGGTAATAGGTAATTGTGTAATACCACAGGTCTGTCTTCATTGCTTAAACTTAGAGATGTCATCTAAAACCCAGGGGCTATGTTGGTGAATTGACAGGTTAGTGGACTTGGTTTGTTGTGCAATGACTCTGACAGTTGACTCTAAATTGCTTGGCTTGCAACTCTAGAGAAGTGATGCCTTTGGGGACCACATTCTGAGAAGGCAGGGCTCAGTGCTTCTGGGATATTTGAAGAGGCCATGGGGGACAGAAGTGAGGGAATGTCACTTCTCTAAAAGCTATAAAGATAGGAATGAAAAGGGAAGCCCGACTGGCTAATAAACGTATGGGGGAAAATGCTCCATTCCACTGGTGACTAGAGAACAAAAATCAAAACAATATCACATAGTATTTTACAACCCTTAGGTAAAAATTAAAGACTGATAACACTAAGGATCTTGACAATGTAAGAAAATGGTTAAAGCCACTTTAAAGAGAAATTTGGTAATGATGAGAAACATCATTTCCTATGCCCAGCAATGTGACTTCTAGGTATCTACCTTAGAGAAATGTTCTTGTACTGTAAGGAGATATGTTCAAGGGTGTTCACTGCAGCATTATTAACATGCAATAGCATTCACCTGTTACTCCTAATCAATATTTATAGAAACAATTTCTAATCTCTAATTAGACCCATTTCCTTTCTTTTTTTCTAGAAGCTACTTCCTCCAGAAAATCTACCACGACTCTGTGATAAACTGGCATCCTTGTCTATCGCATCTCAGGAGCACTGGTATCACACAGAGATGTTTCTACTACCTGAGTAAATTCAGTGTTGTATATAAGACAGTCTGCACTCTTCAAGCAAATGTGAAAAGAATATGCAAGAAGTCTTTAAGGAGCAAATTGGGAAATTTAGATAATTTCTTGCTGAAGTGCTTAATATCTGGTAATATGAGTACTTGAAATGTCTTTGAAATGCCAGTTGGGAAATGAAAGAATTACATTTTTTAGAGAAAAACCTTGATTCACTAGAGCCCTCAAATAAGGAGTCTGCACCCTCTGGTTTCCTCTCAGAAAGGGGGAAATAATCACGCTATAAGTTCATATTAAGTACTAGGCAGAAAAAAAACAGACCAATATACCGTCAGAAACATTTCCTATACTTCCTACATTTTCATCTGGAGTCTTGGATGATTATTGGCATTTAGTGATTTAATAGTAATCTTGAAAGCACCTCAATGATTAAAAAAATTGGTTTTGCTCAATGTGCTATCTAATAATAAGAATAAAACTTTTGAAAAACATGATTTGAAACAATAAAGTCTGGATTTGGGGGTGTTGGTTCTAATTTATCAAGAAAATTTGTGTTTCACACATA
The DNA here is from genome assembly GCF_048418805.1 of Vulpes vulpes. Lineage (NCBI taxonomy): Eukaryota > Metazoa > Chordata > Mammalia > Carnivora > Canidae > Vulpes > Vulpes vulpes. Next base: position 88,080,231 of record NC_132795.1, read on the forward strand.
TCCATTCAGTGCACCAAAAATTTAGGTAATATGTATCAAAGGCATGGTTGTCAAGCCAATCTACTACTATACATCCTAGAACCAAAATACCTACTGTGAAATATTTTTTGCCATAAGGGGGAAAGTACATATGTTGTTTCACATAACAATCAATTCTATGGCAAGAAGGAAAAAAGCTATATTCTTCAAAGACGTTTATTGCAATGTTATATCAAGTAACAAAACATTGTAAAGACTAGAATACCCCAAAATGGGATTGATGGAATGACTGAGCGCATCTAATTACTTGAACATTATTCAGCTACTTAACATACTAGCTTCAACACACTGTATCAACAAAAATGGAGGGCATGATATATATAAAAATTCTGTGTCTATACTAGGATTATAATTATGCCAAATTTATGAGTTCACGTGAACAGGAATTTGAGAGAAGGTAGCAAGTAGTCATCCACTTTGTGGGTGTTTTGGGGTCATGGAAGAAATTATTATTTTTGAAAACGTTTTACTACTTTTACTTTTCTCTGTTATTTTAAAAGAATGGTAAATACAAGACCTTGTATCTTGAGTATATTGATTTAGTTGGAGGTATGTCTCCTCTCTACACACAATGGCCAACATTAATGTGAGTCTTCTGAGTATATTTAGAATAAAGTGAATCCACACAGAGGCTATGGTTTTCTCACACTAATCACATCTTCTTTTAAAAAGAAGGAATCTTTTCCTTCTTTTCCTTTGGGCTCCAGCAGGTGGGATCACCTACATAAGATATATGAGCAGTACCTTGGTTCCCTACTACATCAGCTAAGCTTTCCCTGGATTTGTATAATCAAAACAACTTTAAAAAAAAGAAATAAAGATCAGGAAAGGTGGACTTCTGAGATGAAAGAGTTCTCTTAAGCTCTCGCGGCTCTAATTGTTACATGCAAATTGTTCAATAAATAACGCTGACCATAAAAAGAAAAGATATTAATTAAGAAAAGGATTTAGGCTGACTCAGTCTCATACATAGACAAAAGGTTAAGTAAATGCCAAGGCCGCTGTGCCTCTTCAAACAATGAATATTAGTTTTAGAATCATTAATGTCTGCTTAGAAAACAGAGTCATATTGGAGACTTGTATGCCAAAATAACCAAGGCCAGAGCTGCTTCTTTTCAATCTGGAGCAAAATAATTCTCCACCTGAGGGCTAAATGTATACAGTTGAGAGTGCAAGGTACCACAGCAGGGCCCGGCACTTTCAATGTAGCTGAACTGAGATCCCTGCTTTTCTTGACTATGGTAACTTCCGCGGTTAATATAGATCAGCAAGGTCAGGTTCAACTTTGCTGAGGAAAAGCAGGGTTGACTGGTGTTGGGAAGCCATTCCAGTCTCTGATGTGGATACAGCAAAATGCCTAAGAGCAGGCCAGCGAGGGACAGGAGTGAAGGCGAGTCTGGGACAGCTGTTTACCCCTGACCAGGTATGCTAAAAAAAAAAAAAAAAATCTTTAAAGCAAGATACTTTGCAGACTTACCTTAATATCCCCAACTGGTTGAGCCTTTGCTACTTCCTATAATCAATCTGGAAATTCTACAAGCTGACCTTTTATTTTCTAGTGAATTTTCTTTCAATTATGGTTCCTCTTCAATCGCTTTCTCACCTTCTACCAGAGGTAGGTACTCTGCTGCAATTGAGGTGAGCAGGAAGGGGAGATTGTGGTGCCCCACGCATTTTGGTAGAGTTTACAAATATAATTTACATTTCTTCTATTTTTCTTGAATTTTCCAAATACCTTGTGAGATTCCAATGTGTCAGGCCAGAATAAGTCTTTTAACATTAATACTTCACAACATGGGCATAAATAATTCACATTTAAATATCTGGGGAAGCAAAGTACAATACTCAAATTCTAACATTCAGAGGGTTTTTTGGTAGTAAATTAGTTTGTAATTATTGCTAATGTTAATTTGTATAGAAAATATATTTAATATGTAATTTAAAAAATCCTCTTAAGTCCCTTCTGCATATAATATCTGTGGTATTGAAAATAATTGGGGTTCAACAAACTCCCATTTTGCTGTCTAAACATACGAATTCATTTAAAAGACAATTCAATCCTCTGCATCTAATGCATTCATTTTTATAATGTTGGCTTCAGAAATCAGATTTTTGTTTAGCCAAATATGAAAAATAAAGGCCTGTGATTCCAGATTGATCCCATTAATGATTAAAGTAGATCCCGGGATGTACAATGTTGAGGATTCCTCAGCTGGAGCAAAAAATACGTATGAGAAGTGACACGAGAGGAGGTGGAGGTGGGGGGAGTGGTCAGGTGCCAGCTCCTGAGCTACTTGACAGAGCGGGTTCAGCAAGGCATTTCACCAAGTCCTGCCCTAGTTTCTCCACTTTGAAACTTAGATAATACAACCTGCCTCTATTCTGCCCTTCTAGCCCTCTTCTCACTTCATAGAAATATTCTGAGATTAAAGAAAATGTATAAAGAAGCAAAGCAACAACAAAACAGTCGGTCGGTAGAAAGAAAAAAATAATGTGAAATAGGCTTCTTAAATATCTTTTAAAAAGCATGATAAAAACTTCAGAGCATTTTTAATCTTTATGCTCTAAATAGCAAATCATGAATTCGACAGATACTATTTCTTTTTCTCATTATAAAGTTCTTACTAAATGATTAACTTGATTATCATAATTTCAACTATAAGAAATATAGATATATAAACATCATGAAATATAGATATACAAACTATGTCTATAATGCACATACGTATTACATATACATATTATGTATGCAAATATACATGCATTATGTGCAATGCATATAGATACTTTAGATACATGTTTATATGTGTATTTGGGTGCTTACATACATTCACATACGTGTGGGGGTGGAGTGAAGTCTCATGCTGCATGTGTGCATGTGTGTGTCTGTTTATAAGTCCATGACACAGACATGGGCCTAAGGGGAAGAACTGTTCTTTTGAAGGCTTTTCCAGAAGCAGCTGGCAAGCCATAGAACTATATCATAGGCAGGACAGTTCTGTGTTAAGGCCCTTTCATTAAACTCTCTTGGGTTAAAATTCAAAACAAATGGTTCCTATTCTGAATTACCTTCATAGAAGAGTGCAGCAGGAAAGTTGACCCGGACATAAAGCTGATAGACATTGGGAACTTTGCATCTGACATCAGGCCCTGAGTCCCTGATAAAGACAAGTGGGTAAAGGGTGAGGTCTCCTGTTGGTCTCCCTCGAGACTGGAAGGGAGTGAGAAGCTTTTCTGGATGTGGCTGGATAAGTAGAAAGGTAATTCATCAGGGATGAATGACAGGAGTGGTACATAATGGGAGACAGGGAGTGAAGCGCACAGAGGAAAAAGTAAAATGGAGCCGGTATACATTTATAGAGTGAAATAAACAACGGGAAGCACAGAAGGTGCCAGATGCAGAGGCAGAAACAACAAACAAAACTAGGGACCCCAATTAAGGAGACAAATGGGATGAAGGATAAAAATATAGTAGAAGTGGGAGCTGAGCCAAAGGAAGAGATTGTGAACCTGGGTGGAGAAGGGAACTGCAGAGAGCCAGGAGTTGATGGGCCAACATAAGGATGGACACGAAGAACAATGGCTAGCAAGTGAGAAAGTAGTGCGGACAAAGGGAACTCAGAGGGGTCAGAGAGACTGGAGCGCCCTGCCAAGTCAGAAACGGAGGCACACAGACACTGGGGGGAAGGGAAAAAGAAACTAGAAGAATACAAAATTCTATTTTTAAGGCACAGGCATGATGGTTGTGTTGGAAACCCCATTGGAGGAGGAAGCTCAAGCCTGTTGAATGGAGACAGAAGAATGGAAAGCACATTGCCTTCCTTTTAGGGGAAGTGAGGGACACTAAACATTGTGGGAAGCATCAGTTTGCTGTGCAACCACCAACCACGGAGCAAAGTGAAGAAGGTGTGCTTTGGTACTGAGCCAACGCTCAGTCTGGAGGCCAGAGAAGACCAACTTGGCAAGAGACATTGGGAAAATTTGGATTAGCAAAGCCTTGAGCTGGGGCTCAAAGGAGAAGCAGTTCTCCACAGTAGTAGAGAGATGGCCATTCTATTCTTTGTCCCCCTAACTCTCTTGGGGGATGTGACATTTGTGAGGGAGGCCCTGAGCCTCTGAATGCCATCACCTGTAATGCCTTATACCGCCCTTCTCAGGCCTGAACCTGGCACCAGAAGTGGCCACCCCAATCCCAAATGTGTTCTTTTCTTTCACAACCCCGTGCTTGGGGTGATAATTCTCCCTCCTGGGTTATCCACCCTGTTCTACCCCAGGACATCTTCATCCACAAATCCTCCACCCACCCTTCTAGGCCTAAGTCAGACGTTGCCTGCTGCTCCTGTCAGTATGAAGTTAGTTCAGGTGTTCCAGTTAAAGTTTCTGTGACTTTTCTGAGCACCGAAGGCACACACAGTGGCTAGTTTCCAGTTCTCTGGAGGATTCAGAGGATTGGCCCATTCAGACTTCATTTTCCCTTTCTTCTATTTTGAAGAAACGATATTCTCAGTTTCCCCTGTGGCTACAACAGTTCACTATGAATTAAGTCCAGTTATGTTTATACTGGTAAGGCTTGGAAGGAGACAATGAGGTGGAGACCATCTTCTGGCCCCTAAAGCTGTTTTTGTAGGGACATAAGGCCCTGAAAACATGAGACTCATCAATGGTGGCATTGCATGTCAATTTTCCAGTTTCCTGAATATTGGCGGGCACGTGGGGTGGTGACAGTGGCAAGAGCAGCTCCTTAATCCCAGTCCCGTTTCTAGCTCAGTGGCAGCCTGAGAGGACATAGCTCCTCTGCAGGACACACATCATTCGGGGGCGGGGGGACACTCCTGAATGTTCAGCCTAGACACCGAGCTGTAATTGTTTTGCCATTTTTTAAGCACCCAATTTCCTGCATTAAATTCTTTCCACCTAAAAACATTCTGCCGATTTTCTGTGTCCCCTGCTGAAACTTTACTAATGTAAATATGGATCCCAACAGCAATTCGGACACTCAGTCGTGAGGCAATGACACTATACCGTGTGCGCCACCGTTAATTACATATGAGCTACACGCATGTTTTCCTGCCTTTTATGCTGTGAGTCCATCACTACACCATAACATACAACACCGGGCCAGATCCAGAGCAGGATATCCACAAAAATGGATTAAATAAATGACTCCACTCAGTTCTCAGTATAAGATCCTAGGCCACGTGGAAATTACCTAAACTGTTTATTGCTTATTCTTCCCCTGACACATCATACCACCTCCAACTTGCCAATGGGTTAACATACTTTATTATCAAGGTGGGGGTAGGTTTCAATGGTCTTGCATCCCCTCTCTCAGTGAACACCCCAGTTACCAGAGGATTTCCCAGCTACCGTGGGATTTCATATACAAGTTTGCTTGTGGAGAAATTCTTTATGCTGATATGGAGTAGGTACACAAGAACCAGCTTGAATTTTGAAAATAGTGCCAATATAATGAAGTCACAAAATGATGCCAAAGGATTTTATTGTTGCTGGCTATTTCTGCACATCTCATCATAATTTCTCTAATTAACACATTTGTATTTGTAGTTAAAACATAAACCAGAACTAATAAGAGATCATAAGCTTGAGTTTTATAAGCTGCTTCTACCCACAAGCCTTGGGAATTTTGAGATGTTTTAGCCAGTTTATGATGCGGTTCTTATCCTCTTCAGGCTTCAAGTCGCAAATATTGGTGGTTTTTTTTTTTTTTTTTTTGCCAATTTGCAAATTGTCTTGCTCTCAATCATTATCCATTAGCAAAGAAAGCAGCAAAATAGTTTCGTTATTATTAATTTCCTTTACCCTATATACAAAATTCCCAGACCATCCTAAGCACTTGCCTTACAAATAGAAGAACGAAGTAATGAAAGTTGAGGAAGCTAAGAGCTAACTGTGTACCGATTCACTGTCGAAGACCAGTCCAGAACAAAAACAAGAAACGTGGTGGCGTATAAAAATGCCACTCCTCAGTCTTGTAAGTGGCTTTCAAAATGTATGACCAAGAAATGTTTTTTCGACTCGTCCATTCCTCTTCTTCCCACTCATTCCCACTCTGCACAAGTGCACATGTCATTATATTCCAACAAACTTAAACAGCCACTTGGCAAAGATATATTTGGTTTTTCCCCAAATGCCCATATGTCCATGTCATGCAGATGCAAATGCTACTGGGAGAAGATATGTGATGCATTAAATGCCAGGACGTTCTAAGCATGTTGACTTGTGCTTCTGACGGCATCATCACTTAACTGAGCACTCCTTTAGCTCAAGCCTGATTCTTGACCTGACCGGCAGTGGAAGTCCTAAGTGTTGTAACTGAAATTCGTAAGTGTTACATCCTTTCATTCACCAAGAAGTTACCATAATCACAATCAGGAAAATGGAAAGTATGAGGAGGAGGCAACCATTTCCTCTTGCCTTGCATTTGTCTCAGAAAGGGGCTGGGCCCATCAGAGAAGCCAGCTTTGTAACTAAAGGGGTCCCCCTCCGACAGCAAATGAAATACACCTGCCACTCATTACTTAACTCTTTCTATGAGCTTGACATGAGGCTAATTGAGACGGAGAAGTATGTCTTCAGCCTGTGAGTGCTCATCTCCTCCTCAGGAAGACAGACACATGGACCCACCTGCCCTGCCCGGTGACACCTGTGGCCGCAGAGGCATCGCCAGTGCACTCTGGGAACAATCAGGCAGGGGCAACCGGAAGAGGATCCCTGAACGTGTTCTCAGCACATAGAAGAACTTCTCTCAAAAATGTGTTACGGTGGCAGTGGAGGACAAGTTGATGTCATTATATTCTTTTTAGAGAAAAAAAAAAAAGTCTAAGATTCAGAAAAAAAAAAAACTGGAAGTAAACTTTCCCACAGCCATCATACAGAGCTGAGATTAGAACCGTTTCTGAAGGCACAGTGACTCAGCCCAACAAAATAGATGTGCTGTTCCAGCACTGCTTGGCAAAAAGCCCTCCTTGCCATGAGTAGAAAGGATGCTACATTTTGTTTCATATTCAAAATATGTTATATAACCCAGTTGGAATTCACTGAAACTATGTTCTCACTTCATTCCAGACCCTTAAGGGACACCTGGAAGTGAATTGTGGGCAATGAACCATCTGTTTTTCTGTTCAGCCTTCCCTTTCCAAAGTCAGCTCTTCCCCTTGACTTCCCTATTTGTGGTAGGGTGACTACCATTTCCCTGTTATGCAAAAAGCCAAGGGTCAGAACCCACTGTGAGGCCTTCCTTTTCCCTCCCACCCCTAGCTGTTCCCGGCCTAAGGTTCACACATTCTTTCTGAGAGTGACATACCTGGAAATACACTCGCCTTCTCTTCTGTCTCCTGTCCCATCATTTGTATAACACCCTGCTCCTCCCCCTGGTATCCCCTACCTGTCCATCTCCAGGCTCTCCTAATTTCTGCATTTTTCCTGTCATCAGTTAAGCATCCACCTTGTGCCAAAACCTTGAAGTGTCTCTTCTACCTGAAAAAAAAAAAGAAAAAAAAGAATCTTAGTCTGACCCCTATCAGCTCTCTAGTCTCGTGTTCACTCGTCCTCTTCTTGCTTGCTTTCCACCCAGTCAGGTCATTCATTTCCTCACTGTTGCCCATATTCACCTGACATCCTCACAGTTTCATTTTTGACCTTGCCTCTGGCCTCCTTTACATCTAGTTTTCCCGATCCCTCCTCTTGACAAGGCTCTACCTCAGCCTCTTGAAATCTTTCTTCATTGCTCTGGTTAATCACATCTCCCTTCTGCTCGGGAACCCTCAAAGGCTTTATAAGCTCTACCCCTACCCTAATATGGCCCTCGGCTTAGCAGACCTGGTCAGGAAATACTCTTTTATGGGTATGTGTCAAATCTTCCCAAATATTTATCGAGGACTCAATACATATCAGTCATTATGAGAAATGCCTTACTTTCACTAGAAAAATCTGGCAAAAATCTCACGAGTCAGTATCCCATTTTCAGATGAGAAAACTGAGGTGGAGAGAAGATAAATCCCTGAAGGCCCTAGAGCCACACGGCTAGTTAGCATCTGAGCTGGACTAGAGTTCAGGTCTTGCAGATGGCAGCTGCGATCAGTTTCCCCTGCGATATTATAATATAAACTCTTTGATAGAAAGGATTACGTGCCGGACCTCTTTAGAGCTCACCAGCAGTTAACATAGTGCAAATCCTTCATGGTGTGTACTAATCACAGTCTTCCTTCTAAGGGTGCTCTGTAACCTCAGTATTAAAACAGACCACAGCAACAGAGTCGAAGCCAACTATGAACTCCAAATGTCATGGGACATTTAGAGTCTGCAGAGGCACACATCTGTTTTCATTTCAGAAATGCACACCCGTTTTCCTTCCTAAGGAAAGTGTAACAAAGCAGATTTGTCCAGGGTGGGAGAAAGGAGGTCTTAGAAACCACTCCTGTCGGTGAGAAAGGAGAGGCCTCAAACTGTGTGTGCTAGCTCCTTCCTCCTCACCATCTGATTTGGGGTTAGGCTCACATCTTCCTCCTTTTGCAAGAGGCTGACCCTGCAACTGCATTCACAGGGCTGTGAATTTACAGTGAACAGCTCTTTGGGAGTTGATCCTCCACAAAACCCTTCCACTGTTTTGCTCCAATAAAGTCGGGCCACCCCAAGTGGCCCCGATGAGAAGTGGTGACCTGTAAATGCAGTCATGTGCGGGACAGAAGGGGTGGTAAATCCTACTGGAGACGAGCCGCCATTGGATATAGGGTAGTCTTCATCATACGAGATGAGAATAGGAGTGTCAAGCATCTGACGTTTCTCGAAACACTGAAAGACGGATGTGACTTGCTTTACGTTCAAAAAGTTCACGTCTGCAGAGCCAGTGATCAAGGAAATTTTTCATAAAAGTCAAGAGGTTCTGTGAAGGTTCTGGTGACTAAGAGTGTCAGTCTCTGTGAGGATAAAGGACTGGAGTCAGGTTAAAGAGTGATGTTTGAATCTTCACTGTGTGGGTTCAAGAACTGTATTCCACTAGAGTTAGCTAATATTATGCAAGCTTTGAAAAGAGAGATGTTTTGTGACTAGGATAACCTAGGGAGAATAAAAAGTCTGATTTGATGAAAAGCCTCTGGTAAAATTAGAACCTGTTTCTATGCTTATTCAAGGAAAAGAGAAAGTAATGAAAATTAAAAGAGTGGCAGAAGAATCTTGCAAAAATCCTGACAAGATGGCAATCTAGAATTCAATAGAGTTGATTTTGTCTTTCTCTATGGTTTCATCAGCTTTTTTTTCTCTTCCTTTCCATTTCTTTTTCTTTCTGTCTCTCTCAAATAGAGACACAGTTCTTAGTAAATTCATTATATGCATAAAAGCAATATTTTCAGGGAGTGCATGTAAGCTTTGAAAGAAGAGGCTCCTGCATCGAACAATGGGGACACTCTGCTCATCAGCAACCCATCAACAAGCAGTTGCTACCTGGTGCAAACTTAAATCAAGGGGTAGTGTAAGGCTCTATGGAGAGGAGAAGCGGCTGATTTTAGACAGACTTCAAGGATCTAGCCGGGCAGATGCATTTGTCTGGGTATCATGATTTGGAAACGATTTATCATCCCAAGAGCCAGGAGTAGAACTTGGACACTGACATGTTTAACATGGGGTGGGGTGGGCAGGAGCTGCTGAAGCCAGAGCACAAGATAATATTCATGTTGTCCACAGAGGACGGTTATTATCAATGTCGGGGAACATGGCGTTTACCAACTTGAACCAGCATTCATTGATTTATTAAATCTAATGGGTGCCATACTCTGTTCTCTGCAGGCTTCAGAGTGTAAATAGAGGCCAGGCCAGACTCTGAAGTCAAAGCTGAGAGTACACGAGAAACACTCAGGGGAGGAAAATGAGTTGCAGAAGTCTTAATCCCAGGGCTCTCAGGAAAACACCCTTAGGTTGCTGCCCTCTAACACAGTCTGCTGATTTCAGAGAATCAATGTCTTATCCCTGGACAGGTTTGAACAAGCCAGGGGTGCAGTCTGACTCTACAAACCAGGTGCCTGAGATGGGAACAAGTTTCCTCTTGCTCCCCAGTCTAGCACCTGGAGAAAAAACAGTATCAACAGTATCACTGCCGGGACTTCTCACAGTGGTGTTGTCATTAGGGATGATTACAGACATGAAGCATCTAGTACAGGGCCTGGTGAACACTAAAGTCTAGCCTGAATACTAGCGTTTATCCTGCAATTACCCACTGGGTAAACCACAGCCCCACTGGACTTCAGTATCTACATTTATAGAAAGGGCATCATGACACCTTCTGTGTCTGGTCTTGAGCTCTTTGTTTTCAGACCTATTTTCTGACTTTGCTCTGCTCTGCATTGCAAGAGGCTGATGCCACAACCGCCTTCATCTGCTTCTTGGTCAATGGGAGGCACCAGTGGGAGAACGGAGGGCAGGAGAAGGAGCGTTACCTGGGTATTTTTCCCCACAGTCTCGCTGGCCTGGTTGGCATTCAAGAAGTAGCTGTGTCTCCTCTGTGGTTCTGGTTTCCTCCGAGCTCTGGCAACTCTATCTTCTTCCTTTTCCAGTCAGTAGGAAGGTGTCTCACCATCTCGTTCATCTCAGCTCTTGCATCACCTGTGTTATCAACTTACTATGTTATATTCTCTGTGTTACCAATTCTCCATCTTACATCCTCTCTGTTATACATGATAGAAAGTTACCTTCTCCTGCTTGGGTTCTGACCAATGCACCTTTTCCACAGTGTTCTTATGAGGAGTAGTGGTACCTACAGACCTGAAGCATCTGGTACGGGGCCTGGTGAACAGTGAAGGTGCTTAGGTATTTGCCCAATAGATATGGTTGTCAAAGTAAGACCTGCTTTATGTTAGTCCTTTGGATCCCTAGCTTGGGCTCCATCTCCAGCTGTTCTTCCTTATGCACTTACTCTGCGTTTCATTTGTTTGATCACAACACATACACATCTTTGCATTGGAGGTTAGATAATATTTTTAAATTAATATTTTATTCCTTTCATGGCCTTAAATGCTGGGAATAGCAGGCCCTGATTAAATGCCTGTTGCTGGAAAGAAAGCCTTGAAATTACTTCTTTCTCCACTCTTATGGTAGTTTGTGAGATTACCCTGTTTCCCAGGTGGTCTGAGGCTGGGCATACCTTCCCTGAGCCCATCTGACACTTTCTCACATAGCCTGAGGGTCCTGTGCGTGAGCCCATGGCAGCTGTGACAGATCCTGGAAATCTATCACAGGCCAAGTTTCTTTGAGCACAGTGTAAGCATCTGTGTGTTCACCTAGAGAAATAAAAGCAGTGCATTGTCACCATTACTTACAGGTGTCTTGTCCTCCTATGGGATACCATGTAATCCTTTGCCTAGAAGTATAATTAGTGTCTTTACTGTCCATTTCATTGTTAAAACTCAGATGTGTTGAATAGGCCTCCCAACCATATCATTTATCCTCGGTATAAAGCCTCTCTTCTTGGGAATTGGGATGCTGATTAAGAGAGATCCTCTGTACCATGTTTGGCAGGATATTTTACCTCTTTGAATCACACTGTCCTCATGTGTAAAATAGTACCTTCCTATTAAGATTATTTTCCAAATCACAAGTATATATAGGCATGTCTTGAATTCAAAGGACCCAAAGATGCCAATGACATTCAATGGGGAAACAATAGTCTTTTGAACAAATGGTGCTGTAAAAACTGGATATCTATATGCAAAATAATGAAGTTGGACCCTTACCTAATAGCATATACAAAAATTAACTCAAAATGCGGAGCCTGGGTGGCTCAGTCAGTTAAGCATCTGCCTTTAGCTCAGGTCATGATCTTAGGGGTCCTGGGATCTAGCCATTTGGGCTCCCTGCTCAGCAGGGAGTCTTCTTTTCCTTTTTCCTCTGCCTACCACTCCTCCTGCTTGTACTTTCTCGCTCTCTCTGTCAGATATATTCATAAACTCTTTTAAAAAATTAACTCAAAATGGATCAAAGACCAGAATGTAAGACCAAAGACTATAAAACTCTTAGAAGAAAATAAAGGACAAAACCTTCATGACATTGGATTTGGTAATGATTTCTTGGATATGACACCAAAGGCACAGGTAGCAACCAAAAAAACAGACAGACTGCATGAAAATTTAAACATTTTTGCATCAAAACACACTGCCGACAGAGTGAAAAGGAAACCCACAGAATGGAAGAAAATATTTGCACCCATATATCTGATAAAGATTAATATCCAGAATATATAGGGAATCCCTAAAACTCAACACAAAGACAACTCAATTCAAAAATGACCAAAGGACTCAAATAGACATTTCTCCAAAGAAGATATACACATGGCCAGTACGCACATGAAAAGTTCCTCAGTATCACCAGTCATTAGGACAATGCACATCAAAACCACCATGAGACACTACTTAACTCACACGAGAAGGGCTAGTATCAAAAATATAGAAAAATGACAAGTGTTGGCAAGGACGTGGAGAGATTGGAACCGTTCTGGGCTGGAGGTGGGAATGTAAAATGATACAGATGTTGTGGAGGAAAGTATGGCAGTTCCTCACAAAACTGAGAGTAGAAGTACCACATGACCCAGTAATGTGCCCCAAGACTTGAAAGCAGGGTCTTGAAGAGGTGTTTGTACACCTATGTTCATAATAGCGTTATTCGCAATAGCTAAAATGCGGAAGCAACCCAGCGTCCATCAACGAGTAAATGGATAAGCAAAATGTATACACATACATATTAATCACTCTTAAAATGAAGGAAATTCTGACCCATGCTACAGCATGGATGAACTCTGAAGACGTACTACGTGAAATAGGCTGGTCACAAAAAGACAAATCTCTATGTTTCCACTCTTCTACGAGGCGCCTCAAGTAGTTAAAATCATGGAGACAGAAAACAGAAAACAGGTCCTGGGTGGAGGGGGAAATGGGGCATTATTATTTAACATACGGAGAATTTCAGTTTTAGAAGATGAAAAACATTAGGGAGATGGATGGTGGTGATGGCTGCACAACATCCTGAATGTATTCGATCCCACTGAACTAACCTTGCACTTCAAAATTGTTAGGATGGCGGATTTTGTGTTATCACAGTAAAAAATCTTGGGAAAAGCTCCAAACAATGAAGGGCTTCCATGAAATAAAAAAAAAAAAAAAACACCCCGCTCAGGATGATCTGAAGACTCATGGACTGACTGGATATATGAGGTGGAGTCTTAGAACTCTGGAAGAACCAGAGCCCCTTGGTTTCCTATGGCTCCTCCAGTGACACTCATCCGGCTGCTTATGTTGAAAACTGGAGACTTGCACACTGTAGGCTCCATGGAAAGTCTGCAATTAGAATAAAACATAGTTCTTGTCTTCAAGACAGTTGTAGTTCAGTTGAGGAGAGGAAACTATTCTTTTTATCGTGGTTCATTTCACTTCTTCTGTCTTACTCAGCTGCCTTAGAGAAAGGCTCGTGTCTTGCAATGTTTGGCCTTTTTTTTTTTTTTAATACAGAAAGAAGCCTGCAGATCACTGGTAGTAACAATTCCTCTTGAGAAAGTTTCTCAAATAGTGAAGGAAAATCTAGATTTGGTGGTGAAAGCAAAGCACGAGCTAAGTTGGGAGCCCGAAGCCAGCCTGCATAAAAGCTCTTCCTTTAGGACTGAAAGTTCTCAGCCTGTCTTTGGGACTGACTCACCAGAAGGCACTTGTCACAGAGCGAGGCATCTTCTCTTTTCCAGCAATAAACTCTGAAAGATCTTCCTTCCCGCCCCCCCTTCCTATTTCCTTCTTAAAACCCTGATCTCCAAAGCTTGGTGGAGGCTCTGGAAAAAAAATTAAGGTCCGTCATTTAGGAACCCAGCATCTTGTGATTCTTTCTTTTCTTTGATTCTTCCCTCCTCTAAATGGAATTTAGAGTTCCAGGTGCAATTTCGACTCACCTGTATGAACGTCAGCAGGGAGGACGTCGCTGGGCACACTTCTCATCCTGGACGAGAGAGGACTTCACGCGATCCGAAGTCACACACAACAGAAGCCAAAGGCAGAGGAACCGGGTATGGGGCCTAGGGAGTCTCGCCTCGCTGGGTTCTCTGACTTGGAGAGCTCACGCCTGGATTCGTGAAAACGTGGAGCGTCATGGAATCATCAAGATGGTTTAGGTAAGGGAGGGGAACAGACAGGAGCGAGGGCAGGAGAAATACACTCTTCCCATTGCCCAGCATCTCATCATTTCCTTAGTGGACGACCCACTGCTGTTACCTTTGAGTGGCTTTCTTTTCCCACCCTGGTGCCCCTTCCTCCTTTCCTACATCTTGCCCCCGCACCCCCGGGCCTTGGCTTCGCTCTTTCTCTGCAGGTTGCTCCCATCTGTAACGTCAGCAATAATCACTCTGGCTGGTGGTGTTGCTCGGGCAGTTGTGAGGAGTCAGAGTGGGCTGTAATTGAAGAGTTCATTACCAAGATCAGTTGGTTCTCTGATTACAGTGGCAAGGTGAAATATTTATCCTCACCAAAAATCGCCCCGCGCAACTGTCTTCCGACTCACCCACTTTCCACTTTTTTTTTTGTTGCATTCGAACCCCAATGAGCTTGTCAGCAAAATTAAAGGTATGTCATTCACATCGTGCCTGCATTGCAAAGGACTATAAACCTGCCAACCTCTTTGATGAAATAAAAGGGTTTTATTTATGATTCATGTAGGAATATGAGGTTATTTTTATTCCGTCAGTACACTAATAATCAGACGAGGGCTCGGGAAATGAGGAGCCCAACTGACAGGGAAGGTTCTGATAAAGGGGAGCCCTCTAGGGTGTTTGCCCCGCTTTGTAATCTCCTTTCTAGTGTGAGGTTACGAGTGTGGCAGAGTGTGAGCCAGCTATAAGGCTTGGCTGAGGGAACAAAGACAGTTGCAATCCGGCAGGACTGGGGATGCCATTCGATGAAGGGGAGGAAAAAAAAAAAAAAAAAGAAGCAGTCCCTTCCACGAGAAAAAGTTTTTGCTCCGGCCTCAGGTTAGCAATTTGGAGCCTCCCCAGTTTCCTGTGATGTCTCCAGTTCAAAAGACAGCCGATCTTCCAGTCTGCACTCCTACTGGGCATTCTAGCCAAAGTTAAAAAAAAAATAATAATATAAAAAGATAAGTAAAAGAAAGAGAAAGGAAGAAAAGCCAATTGGCCAGGTTCCTTCCACAATCATTAACCATTTGTTCTGCTACCCAACGTCCTTGGTTAAGATGATCTGACTTCAAGGCAAACAAATGTGGCTGAGTCGATTTCAAAGGACACCTTTGCCTTATTATTTCCAATACGCCCATAATTTGGGGGCCCCTTTCATCTTTGTCCCTGCTCTAGGAAGTGCTTGGAAGCTATTTTAATTCGAGTTGGGGGTAAATTCTCATTCCTACCCATTCCTCCCATTGAGGTGACTTAAGCAATTCTGAATAAAAAGTTCTCTCTGCATGAGCAGGGCAGCATTAGGACCTGCGATTTGCTCCACAGTGACATCTTGGCAGAGGAACACAAAGAGACGCAATCTACTGAGGACGAAGTGCAAGAAAGTTCACTGGAGGAAGGAAAATAATACTAATCCTTTCTTCAATAAGCAGTGAGTAAAATGAGGTGCTTTTTTTTCTGCTGTAAGGTTAAGTAAGTGAAAAGTAAATTTAAAACGGCAGTACCAGTTCAGAGGAGGCAGGAGTAGTCATGTGCGGGGGGCCGCTGACAGTGGGGTTTTTATGGCAAAGTAGCGATGAGCGTTACCTGCGAGTATTTACGGATCGGTGTCTGTGTATCTTTCCAGAGACATCGCACTGCTGGGAGGGCTGGTTTGAAAAGCAAGGGGTCCTGGTGACTCCTTCGGAACTGAGAGCTCGGCTCTCCTGGGTGTATCCTCCTCGCTCCACACAAAAGGGCACCTTTCCTGAGGAGGCTGTTGCCCCCGCTGGTGATTGGAACGAGCTGTCACTGGCACCAGAACATTCTTCCAGGATGGCCGATTCCACGGAGGTGGCATCTGCAGAGATAGAACCCTTGGCTGTGCACCCGAGTAACCGAGGCCCGAGCCGGGCTCCTGTGAGCAGGTGTAAAAGGTGCCCAGGGTCGGTCTGCCTGGGCACTCGGGCCTACCTGCTGACGTCTACCGGTCGCCCTGTCCTATTAGACAAATCAGAGAAAAATGTCTGGCTTCGGAACTATCTGGTCCGATCGTTAATCTCTGTGGAAGGGCAGGTGGTGGTGTTGTGGTTTTCAGTTTTGGGTACACAATCTGCTAAGGTAGTGAGTAACCCCCCAGCTGGAGAGAAATGGCATGTCGGGAGGGGCCTTTGCTGGAAGCCTGCAGGTCCCCGAGTCTTGCCCGACTTCCACCACTGAAGTCCTGCGTGGCTCCCGCAAGTGGCCGAGCATCTGTGCCCCTCGGTTTTGTCATCCCTAGAACAAGATTCTCTTCGGCCTCTTGACTGTTTGAGGGGCAGATGAGATATGGGGGTGAGGGTTTGGACAACGCTAAGGCTTGAGACAGAGTCAGGCTGGTTCAAGTGTGAACTTCTACATTGGGAAATGGGCTTCGTGGTCCTGAGTGCCAACCAGTCTCTGAGCTGGGTTCTAGAAAGGGTTTCTCGTGGAAGACAGGGGCTGCCTTTTCCCTTGCCGACTTTGGGGGGGCGGGTAGCCAGACACACAACTGTGTCATGCTCGAGGCCCCTCACAGATCGCTATTAGAGGAAGCACTGGCCTGGTGGTCACCGTCAGAACAAAGCAGGAGAAGTCCTGCGCCCCCAGATGTCGTGGCACCAACGATCTGGTGCACGGGGTCCAGGGCTTCCCAGGCCCTATTCATTTTCTTTTCTTTTCTTTTCTTTTCTTTTCTTTTCTTTTCTTTTCTTTTCTTTTCTTTTCTTTTTTTCTTTTCTTTTCTTTTCTTTCTTTCTTTTCTTTCTTTCTTTTCTTTCCTTTTTTTTTAAAGAGTTTTTTTTTTTTAATTTTTTTATTCATGACAGACACACAGAGAGAGGCAGAGACACAGGCAGTGGGAGAAGCAGGCTCCACACAGGGAGCCCGACGTGGGCCTCGATCCTAGGTCTCCAGAGTCACACCCTGGGTTGAAGACGGCGCCAAACCGCTGGGCCACCGGGGCTGCCCCCCCCGATTCATTTTCATTGCAATCGCACAAACACGAGGAGCCCTTCATTCTGTGCGCACCAGAGACTGACAAGAACAATTACCATGGAAGCATCTAGAAACCCATAACATCTCCCTGGTTCCAAACGTGGAGCTCGGCCTGCAGCCTCCTTCACCACGGCAGAGAGGAGCCGGGGCTGTGAGGAGAGGGCCGTGCACCTCTATTCCCAAAGCTGCGGAGCACGCCTCTCGGCCGGGCCCAGTCCAGCAGGTGCAGCAGGTAGCTCCTGCAGCCCTGGAGTTCATTCGCATGGAGCAGGGAGGTTCATTATGCTCCCTTTATCAGCAGTGAGGTTTACAGCTGAATCCATAAGAGAGCTCCGTGTGAAACATGAGCCGGGAGAGAGGCACCGCGTCTCACCATTAATAAGCCCTCTTCTGGGATCCGGCATTAGCGAGATTCAGCGGATCATGGAGCACAGGGGTATCATTTTTACATGATTACTCTAAATTCTTAAACCAGAGGCTTAAGAGAGAGGCTTCTCACAAAAGCAGCCGTGGGAATTGTTGAATGATTGGTACAACACTTGCAGTGGGTTAAACCACTTCAGGTAGCTCCCCACTTGTGGGGCTTCCGGCCAGGTATTTAGCAACCTGCTTTCCGAAGGAAGGGGTGCTGGGAGAGGAGGGGCTCTTGTAAGGGGAAGGGGCAAGATTTACCGTGCGCCCTGCTGGGGTGGGCCCTCGGCAGTGGCCCCCGGTGCCCCCTGCTCCTGCCAGAGTTGCCTGGCTTCTCACCAGTTTGGTGTTTGGGGTTATCTGCGTTTAGAACCCTGGCACCACTTCTGGTCTTTGGAGGGGCTGACACTTGTGTCCCTAAATATTCACCTTCTTGCTTCTCTGCAGGAGGGAGAGCCCTGGTGACGGTCACTGGTTCAGACCAACCAGAAGCTGCCCTCTCAGCCCCCTGGCACCTCCATCTTCGAAAACAGAGCCCATTTTCAGAAAGGAAAACGCTGATGCTCTTTTCTCTCTTCCTTTGGTCCAACCATCCAATGACTCCTGTAGTCCACCCAGGAGGTCCCCCCGAAGGGAGCGTGCCTGCCTGTGCCTGGGTGACACTCTGCTGGGCTTCGTTGTCCGTGCACAAACTAAAGTCTGATTCTCCAGCTCACACCAAGGAATACCTGCCTCCATTCAGAAGAAACCAACTCACACCAAGGAATACCTTGTCCATGCACAAACTAAAGTCTGATTCACCAGCTCACACCAAGGAACACCTGCCTCCATTCAGAAGAAACCAGCTCACACCAAGGAATACCTGCCTCCATTCAGTTCAGCACTCCAACAAGGGAGTTTCCTCAGGGAAAAGGTGATGCAACATCCTGCTTTGCCTCTGAACATGGGAAGTCCCAGGGGACAAGCCGGGGCCTCACCATACCTCCAGGATTTGAACTCCTAAGATACATCTCTTATCTGATTGCCTAGTGCATAAGTGTATAATTTGAGGCCCCATTTGCTCTTCATCATATTGGGTTTTGTGTTATTCTCATTATTGGAAAGGTTGGTTTCACCTCCCCACACGGAGAGACAGTGCCGTTGAAGGGTGTAGGGACGGTGCTGCATGCTTCTTTTGAACGCCCAGAGACTTCCAGCACAGCCCTGGGCATACTTGACATGCTAACAACAGACTGGCTGACTTGAGTAGAGATGCAATTTGCATTCTTAGACTCCATCTCCTGAAGCCTCTGACACTTATTTGAAACTATTTTGAAAATGTTTACATCTGCATGAGATCGAGACATCCACAACATTATGGACTGAATTTTGTCCCTCTAAAATTCACAGGTGGAAGTCTTAACCCTAGGATGACTGTATTTGGAGATCGGGGCTCTAAAGAGGGTAAATAAGGTTAAACAAGGTCGTAAGGGTGAGACTCTGATCCAACAGGACCGGTGTCCTCATAAGAAGAGGAAGAGGCACCAGCAATTTCTCTCCATGCAGGTGCACAAAGAAAATAACATGAGGATGCAGCAAGGAGGTGACTGTCTGCCCTTCAGAAAGACAGGCCTCACCAGAAGCCAACTCTGCCGGGAGTGTGACCGTGGACTTCTGGCCTCCAAAACTGTGGGAAGGTAAGCCTCTGATAAGGCCTCCAGTTGGTGGTGTGTTGTTCCGGCAGCCCAAGCGGACTAATACCTACTCATTTTACAGATGACTCGGAGAGATGTGTGGCCACACGGTGGCAAAGCCAGGGTCAAAGTAAACATCTGCTCTCACACTGTGCCCATTTCACTCACTCGTGTTGCAGCTGGGAGCCTGGCAAAGCTGGGAGCGAGTGGAAGGGAGCTGGACCACACGGGGACATCAAACCATACTGACTGGTTTAGGTTATCTTCTCCTTTACTTGTGGGTTTATCTGAGATACACCAGCCTTTGGAAACCCAGGAGCCTGCAGACAGTGGGAAGGAGCCGGAAGGGGAAGGGGAGGTTGGTGGCTTCCTCTGGACATCATAGAACTTGGCAAATCTCAAAATCACCCGAAGAGGAGGTCTTACCAGAGAGGCACCCCCAAAAGACAGATTTTGTTTCTTGCAGACCGGGCATGTGAATATAACCTAGACAGCTGTTCAGAACATTTTTCTCACAAAAGAATAGGAGGGCTGGTAGCTATTAGGACAATAGACTGACAATACAGAAAATAAAGTTAATCTTCCATATCAAAATTTTCGGATGGATCAAAGCTCTAAATGTAAAAATAAACCATAAAAATACTGAAAGAACACAGAAGTGAATATTTATATATTTTTGAAGGAGAGGTCTTTCCACATGAAATTAAAGGCAGGAATTCTGAAAATTTCTAAAACAATTTATACATGTTACCTCTTGGGAATCGATCGTATCTGTATGACACAAAAACCAAACCAGTTAAAAACATGGATGAGACATTTTGAGAAATACATGAGAACATATCTGCAAACATGTGGCCAACAATGTTAATAAACTTAAATATGTGAACAGTTCTTCCTGTAAGAAAAAGATAAGCGTTGCAAGACTATAGTGGGCAAAGAACGTGAATAAACAGTTCATAAAGTAAGAACCCTAACTGGCAAATATGTAGTTAAAAAAGTTTCATCCTTTGAGTCAAATAATTGCACATTAAAACAATGAAAATAATTTTTTATATCAGAGCATATGGGTAATGGTTCTTTCCTTTTTTTCCAAGATTATAATAGCTGGATTGGCAAGGGTGGGTTTCCTCCCTCTTATAAACTGCTGCTGGGAGGGTAAATCAAGAAATATTTCTTGGGGGACATTGAGCGATATCTGCAATAGTTTGTATATAGGAAATTTATCAAAAGCCTTAAAACGTATTGCTTTTGACTTGACAATTCTGCCATGAGAAATTGGTCCTAGAAGGAACAGAAATGTTGATCATAGGTTTGTTTATAAGGAGAGAATTATTGGGGAAAAATCTAAGTATTCAACACGAGGGCACAGGCTAAATAACCATACATCTGTTTAATGGAATAGCCACTAAAATGCGGTTGAAGGTAATATGGGTTTGCCAACATGCAAAGACATTCCTGATATATTCATAAGTGAACACAACAACCTATAAAGTGTGTGTGTGTGTGTGTGTGTGTGTACAAAAATTCTGGAAGAATGTACACCAAAAAGTAAGCAGTTCAATATGGTTGTCTGTCTGGGTATGAGTTTAGCTTACATTATTTAGTTTTAATTTTATTTTCTAACTTTCTGCCAGCAATCCTGCTTTTCTTGCAAAACAGCTACAATAAAGAGAATGGGATCAAAGGACGGTGGATGTAATCGGAGAAACAATTTCTGGAAATGGAAACAACGAGAGATCTTTTACTCTACTGGCTGCTCTCAGTGTTTCTTATCACATGGTCTGAGTCTCAGAACCCATGGGAAGGCTTGTTAGAAGCGCAGATTCCAGAGCCCGGCTTAGACCTATGAAATCTGGATCTCTGGGACAGGACCCAGGAATCTACAAATGTAACTCCCCGGGTGATTTTTACGTAGCATGGGGGGAGAATCATGACTGTAGAAATCACCAGGCTTCTTGAAATCTCAGCGTTGCTGAATAATGGTCATAGTGAATGACTAAAGGTCACGTGCCAAGTAGCTTCTAGTAGCTTCCTTATCAGTGCAGTGACTGCTGGGTGTTCATTGAGACAGCTGATGGCTGAAGCTCAAGGCATCCTGGGTGCCAGGGGAAAGCCCTTGTTCTCACTGGCACTCTTCCTTGCTCTCCTCAGGGCTTCCCCTTCCATGATTTGTAGGCCATAGAACTCACCCTGGCCTCTAAGTCTCTTAGCAGATAGTGGATGTCTCCGGGCACTTTCAACCAACAACAAGTAGGCATTATTCTTTGAGAACAGAACTCCAAGATTTGGAGAGAAAGAGCCCACTTAGGAACCTGCCAAAGGAGCCATCGTGCAGTAGAGTGAAAAGAGAGGTGTCCAAAGAACTGAAGCTTTCCCCAGGCTGAGGTATGGCTGGAGAGGATTGAGGGAAAGAAGAGAAAGGGTTCTTTTTAAAATCAGCCAGTTTTCCAGGGGTGTGAGATGCCAAAACTAAGTTTTCCATAAGTTTAAACACAGGCGCTTCATCTGTCAGCCCTTCAGACTCTGATGATAACATGATACCCAAAGAGTGTGGTTGCGCCCAAATGCCACAGTGAGTGTGTCAGTCCAGGGCTGGCATTTAACTACTTTCCTAAATTACCAGCAGGTGGTGCAAGAGTTTCCAAGTTCATGAACTTCCCCTTCACTTGGCTTCTACTCTGGGGAGTCTCTGTCAATAGCTCACTCCTCCTTGCTGTGAGTTCCTCTCATAATCCTTACATGGCTCCTCTGTACTCGAATAATCACAAGGGAACAAGAAGCATCTTTAAAACGCATTTTGTACCTTTTAAAATGTGTTAAATATAAATGTAGAATCAAAGAAACATGCATTAATTATAGAACTGTGTTAAGGAAAAGGAAAAAAAAAAAAATCCCATTACTAGCAAGCCCAGAAGAAACATAGCTTCCTCCTGTTGGCAAAGAGGAATGGAGAAATTTAGAGGAAACCTTTAGGATTTAATGCCCTTTACCTCCCACTGAGGAGACTGTGAATATGGATTTGAGAAGGGAGCTTGGTGTGGAGGAGGGGATTAAATTAGTCCAACTAGAAAAATCTAAAGGAGCGAAAGGAGATAAAATTGGCACTGTCTGAATTGTACTGGTAGCTTCACGGTTACATAAAAAGTGAGGAGGAATCGCTGATTGGGATTCCCAGAAGTGATGGTTTGGAATATTTCAGGCCAAAGAGGAGTCAAGAAAGACGATTAAGGCGGCACCAGGCAGTTAGAAGAAAGTTCAGCCAGGGTCCTGTACTAAGGAAGAGCTTACGCAAAGGAGACCGAAGCTGGACTAAAGCTGGGGTGGAAAAGCCCATCCTGTGATTGAGAATCTGGCAAGGTCCCAAGTCACGGGTGCTGTGGGGTTCCTGGGTCTCAGGTGGTCGCAGCAGAGGGCAGAGTTAGAGAATGGTGGTGAATTTGGGACTGTGTCCACACATCACATGCAAGGATTCAGATGTGGAGACAGTTTGCATCATCTCCCTATTGCAATTCATGGATTTAAATGAGGAATCAGATAAATATTGGATTAAGGCGCTGGTGAGTATTTGCATATCTCTGATGAAAGCTGGAAAATGACACCACAGTCTTAGACAAACAGAATGCCAAAGGAAAAATGGTAGAATTTGGCTCAAGAGACAGAGTGTAGTTTAGGGGGAATGAATCTGCTTTGTCTAAAAAATCTTCCCCCTTCCGGGGACCCTTCACAGACCCTCCTCAGGGCTGCCCTATTGTGTCTGAAATCCCTAACTACTCTAGAAAATGAACCTATGAAGATCTCGAATAAGACGTTGATGTGTTGGGTGGCTTTGGGTGAGCCATTCAAACTCTATGTGCCGTTATGTTTGAGGCCCCAAATGTGGAGTTCCCCACCCATGGCGAAAACCTGGGGGGTTACTCTGCAAACAATGGTTAAAAGGAATATACCAAATACAGATATGAAAAGGGGGATTGCGGACATGAAATCAACTCTATTGCACTCAATTACACTTGCTGAAACCATATTATATACATAAACTTGTTCTAAAAGCAACTGAAACATGGTTTGCTGCTTGAAATTAGGGCTTGTTGTGACAATTCAGGATATGCTGATTGTCACTAGAAATGACTGTGGGCACATAATGAAGTAAAATGTGCTCGTTGATAGGTAAGTGCGGGTGACGTATGACAGCTAATGAGACAATAGAATGTGTAATTGGAAAATGCACTACCTTGGTTACTGTGAATTGAATCACCCTTCATAATAAGGGGGCCAAGATTGTACATCAATAGTTAGTCCTCCAACATGTGTTAATTCCTGCATACGTACCGTGAAGGAAGTAGGAGGCCGGCAAAGTCTTGACAGATGCACGCTACGAGAAAGTATTAAGCAGAAGCAGAGATGAAAGGCCACATTCCTGTGCAAAATGACTCAATTGTCCTAAACCATCTCCTTTTAGGAGTGTCTCTCTGGATTCATCTGACATTTTTACTTTTTTTTTTTTTTTCCTTGGAGGGAGAGACATTTCTCCTCCTCAACAGGCTGGATGTTACTTGGGAATATTTCTCCTCTGCAGCATACATCAGCATCTAAAAAATTATATATTTTACTTGTTTTATTTCCTGGCTCTTTTCACTGGAATGTAAACCATGAGAGGCAAAGATCTTTGTCTTTTTCTTCCACTGCTGTATCTCTAGCACTGAAAGCAACATCAGATGCATAGTAGGTGCTCGATAAATAGTTTTTGACACCACAGTCTTAGACAGTTGGCACAGTTAGACAGACACCACAGTCTTAGACTTAAAAAATAGTTTTTACATCTCCGTACTACCTCTTTGAATCTTTAGACCTCCCTTCTTCCTAATGAAAAGCTTAGGAATTTGCACCACAGAAATAAGAATTGTCTCTCAAAGCCCATTGTTCTAACTCCTCCTTTTTCCATTTTTCCTGCCAGACAGCCCCAATAAGCAGTCTGCCCTTGACCACCTATGCTCACCGTCTACAGTTATGTTTTATCCATCGCACTCTACGCAAAGAGCTTTCTCAAATCTGACTTCCAAGTTCAAGAGGCCTTTTTATGGCCAATACCCTCTGCAACCTCTGCCACATGTAGCAGATTGATCACATGCCCTGTTGATTACTCTCTTCCTCCTGAAGTTTCCTTTTTATTTTGCCTTCTACAGCTCTGCATTATCTTGTTTCTTTTCTCGTGTCTTCAAAGGATGTATACCTGTCTTTACTTCGTCTACCATAAGCCAAAATTTGATGGTTTGTATGTATGTTTGTGTGAAGGGGGTGGGGTGGGAGCTTGCTCCTTTTTATGCCTTCCATTCTTCCTTCTAAGTTCTGTCTCTTCCAGAGTTGGGGCACAATAAAGAGGAATTAAAAAAAATTTTTTTCCTACTGTATTTGTTCTCTGTTTGGAGGGAAATGGCTGATAGCTGATTGTTCATATAGAGTCGTTAATTGATCGTAGCCCTGGTATGATTTGTACTGTTTGATTAAGAGTATGAGATACTTGATACCTCACTTATATTATCTCCTAGCAACTCAAAAACTGGAATCCACCCTCTCAACATTGTTTAAATGGTGTGCTCAACTCTCAGAGTTGTTAGGTAAGTGGAACAAGAATTTGCCTAAGTGTACGGTACTCCACTGCTATTAAACACTCAGATCAATACATTTCCTAGTTCTGATATCCTGTTCAACAGCACGCCTTCTGATTATGGTGGTTCCTTTATAGATCTGCTTACAAGAAAAGGATGGATCATTCAAGCCAGTGGAAATATACTGGTTTTCGAGAGTGTGTGTGCGTGTGTGTGACAGCTCTAGTTCTCATTGAAAACTGGTAATTCTGGTTTCTTCATCAGATTCTGTGAGCTGAGATAATTCAACTCTGTCCCTGAGAAATGATTCATTATTGAATTATGATGATATGAACATTTAAAGCCAGAAAGGCTGACCATTGGATTTTAGAACTGTGATAACCGCACAGTTCTTCACTGTAAGAAGAACCTAATGATGCCAATTTAGAAAGCAAAGCATTTACAAAGTTATGCATTATTGTCTCAAGCTTGTCACAACTAAGATCAATAGTTGGGTAGATTTGCCAGGACATGATTGATAATTGAAGTAAGATTTCCTTTAATTTAGGTGAAGTGGATTTTGCATAACATATATGTGTCTGGGAAGACCAAAGTCTATTTTTTTAAGTTTTTAGATTAACCTATTACTTAAAGGAACCCTTCAATGGAGTGTTTTGTGTTATGTAAACATCTTTATTAATATATTTGTAAATTATGTTTTTTAACTATCAGTATTTATTTGTAATAAAAAATATATTAATTGATCCCCTGCTTTAGAGGTGCCAGTGACCTCTAAAGCCCTTCAGTAAAGCAGTTATTGAAATTCAGGTGCCATATTAGAGACAGAATTTCTTGATACTTGTTACATACATACTTTCAAACAAAGCATGTTACCAAAACATAATCCCTAGACTGTTAAGAATTCCTTGGTGAGTACTTATATATTAGTATAATTTATGAAAACTAGGTTGGCACTTCTCATGCTGGCCAAAAGGGAGTGAGCCCACAATACCTATCACTCCAACTGCTTACAGCTCAAAATTCTAGACATCATTTTAAAAGCAACTACTTGAGGACTCTGAAAAGTTTGCAATAGCAGACAAATTGTAGAGGGAGCAAAACTTGAAGAATGACCATGACCAGGGTGAATTTCTAAATTTTTCCCCAACTTTGACCCAAGCATGAGATAGTAAAACCTCTGAGGGGGAAAAGCTCCCTGAATTCTAGTGTGCAGGAAAAATCTCAAAGAGGACAGGGCTGAAGAAGATAACCCCTTCCTCTCTATATAAACTGACACAAGTCCTGGGCTTACCCATAAGTTGTGTCTGTGTGTAACAGATACAAACCAGCACAACAAAGGCCTTGAGAACTGAACCATAAACCAACAGCAAGTCCCAGACTAACTGCTACACGTGCAGTACATATCTAAAGCAACATAGCAAAAGCTGTGATATCTTAACTGACGCTGGAACCGCCACTCACAGAAGGCAAAAAGGCTTTATCATCTGAACCTACTTAAATTGAAGAAAAAAAAAAAAAAAGCCGACATTCACCAGTGATTTTAATGACTAAAATAATCTTAATGATTTTAGAGTCCCAGAACATAATACACAAAATGTCCAGGACAAATCCCAAAATTACTGGAAAAACAATGAACCAGAAAAATATGATGAATTCACAGGGTGATGGAAGATAATAAAAATAAAAGAAGGAGCAATAGTCAGATCCACAGTTATAGTTGGACACTTCATACTCCTCTTCCAATTATCAGGAAAAACAAGGAGACAAAACTAGCAGAGATATAGAAGACCTGAACAATACCATTAACTGATTCGATATAATTGATAGTTATCAAACATTACACCTAAAAACAGCTGAATACACATTCCTGTCAAATGCACACCAAAAAAAAAAAAAGACACCTAGACCAACTATATTGTGGGCCATAGAACAAATCAAAACAATTTTAAAAGAAAGAAAAATTATACAAAGTATATCTTTGATCATAAGGAAATAAAAAACAAAAATGCCAAAATATAAAATATTTTGAACTCATCGTCACTGTGGGGATGAAGCTAATTTTTTTAGGATAAAGCTAAAACAGTGCCGAGAGCACAATTTATAGCATTAAACGCTTCTGTGAGTCTGAAGAAAGGCCTCAGATCAACCATCTAAGCTTTATCTGAGGGAGCCAGAAACAAAAGAACAAATTACAGAGCAAGCATAAGATAGGAAATTATAAAAATAAGGACAGAAATCAATAAAGTTGAAAACGGAGAAAAACAATAGAAACAAGTCAATAAAACCAAAAGCTGGTTCACTGAAAAGATAAACAGAAATCTAAGACACACTAAGAATAAAAGAAAAAAAGGAATATCACTACAGACCATCAGATGATAAGGAAAGAAGGGATTCTAAAATAATAAGAGAACATTAAAAAATATTCTATGCTTATAAATTTGACAATTTAGATAAAATGGGCCAATTACTTGAAAGATGAATACAAAAACTCACTCAAGAAGAACTAGACAGCTTGAATATCCCTATGTCAATTAAAGAAAATTCTTCATTATTAAGAACTTTCCAGCAAAAAGCCTGGGACCAAATGGCTCTACTGATCAAGCATACCAAATTGCTTAGGAAAGCAATAACACAAATTTTCCACAATCTTCCAGAATTTTACACAAAAATGCAAGAGGAGGGAACACTTTCCAACTCATTTTGTAAGGCAGTACCTTCATACGAAAAGCTAGACAAAAATAATACGAGAAATAAAAAACTGTCAACCAATGTCTCTCACGTCCATGACACAGAAGCATTCAACAAAATATTAGCAAAAAAAATTCCAGCGACATATAAAATAATAATAATACATCATGATCTTGTGGGGTTTAGTTCATGAGTGCAAGGCTCGTTCAACATTCAAAAGCCGATCAATGTGATTCACTACAACAGACTAAAGAAGAAAAACGGGATTATTTCAATAGATTAAGAAAAACAATCTGGCAGAACTCAGAATCCAATTCCCTGATGGCAATGATATTGAGGATCATTTTATATGTTTATTTGCAATCTGTCTAATTTCTTTGGTGAGCTCTCTGTTCAGATCATTTCATTGGGTTGTTTTCTCCTTGTTGAGTTTTAAGGGGTTCTTTGTATATTTTGGATACAACCCCTTTATCAGATATGTGCTTTGCAAATATTTTCTCCCAGCCTCCGATATTTGTCGCTGCATTCTCTTGACGTGGTCTTTGGCAGAGCAGACCATTTGAATTCTACAAGGTAAAATTTACACGCTTTTGGCGGTGTATCTAAAAACAGATCACCAAACCTCACATCACATAAATTGTCTCTAATGGTTTTATTCCTAGGAATTTTACAGTATTGTGTTTATATTTAGTCCTACAATCCATTTTGAGTTAATTTCTGTGAGAATGTAAGGTCTGTATCTAGACTTATTTGCATGAATTTAGAAAATTCATGAATTCAACTTTTTTGCATATGGACCTCAAATTTTAGATTCCACATATAAGTGAGATCATGCAGTAGTTTTTTCTTCTTTCTTTCTTTCTTTCTTTCTTTCTTTCTTTCTTTCTTTCTTTCTTCTTTTTCTTTCTGTGTCTGGCTTATTTCACTGTGTCTGGCATAATGGGTTCCAGGTTCATCCATGTTGTTGCAAATGGCATAACTTCCATTTTAAGGCTGAATAATAATCAGTTGTGTATCCGTATACCCCATATTTTCTTTATTTATTTGTCAAGAACAGAAATCATTTCCTTATCTTGGCTATGGTGAACAATGTTCAATTAACATAATGTTCAAATAACATATCTTTTTGAGATCCTGATTTCAATTCTTTTCTGGAATTGCTGAATCATATCGTAGTTATATTTTTAGGTTTTTTGAGGAATTTCCATATTGTTTTCTATAATAGTTATACGAATTTACATGCCCACTCAGAGTGTCCAAGAGATTTTTCTCCACCTCCTATCTAACACTTGTTATCTTTTATCTTTTAAATAATAGCCATCCTAACAGGATTGTAGTGATACCTCATGGCTTTGATTTACATTTCTCTTATGATTGGTGATGCTAAGCAACCTTTTTAAAAAAATTATTTGACAGAAAGAGAGAGAGCATAAGTGGAGGGATGAGGAGAGAGAGACAATCTTCAAGCAGACTCCCTGCTGATACAGGGCTCCATCTCATGACCCATGAGATCATGACAGAAGCCTAGACCAAGAAACTACGCAGGCACCCCAGGCATGCTTTATACCTGTTGGCCATTTGCGCGCCTTCTTTGGAAAAATGTCTATCAGATCATTTGCCCATTTTTAAAATTGGGTTGTTTGAGAGTTCTTTTGCTATTGAGTTGTAGGAGCTCCTTATATATTTTGGGCATTAATTCCTTATAAGGTATATAGTTTGTAAATATTTTCTCTCAATTTCCAGGCTGCCTTGTTATTGTGCTGATCATTGCTTTTTCTGTAGAGAAACTTTTTAGTTCAATGTTGTCCTACCTCATTTTTGCTTTCTGTTGTTGTTGCCTGAGCTTTTGGTGTATCTAAGACATCTAAGAAATCATCGGGAGACCAGTGTCAAGGAGCTTTCACCCTATGTTTTCTTCTAGGAGCTTTAGAGTTTCAGGTTTTATATTTGTCTTTAATCCATTTTGAGTTGATTTTTGTGCGTGGTTTAAGATATGGGTCCAATTTCATTCTTCTGTATATGGATGTCCAGTTTTCCCAATTCCATTTGCTGAAAAGACTATCCTTTGTGCATTGTGTATTCTTAGTGACTTTATTGAAAATTAGCTGACTATGTCCTTTGGTTCATTTCTGGGTTCTCTATTCAGTACTGTTGGTCTGTGTGTCTATGCCAGTATCATGGTGTTTGATTACTATATTTTGTAATATAATCTGAATGTGGGAAATGTGATACTTCTAACTCTACTCTTTCTTACGGTTGGTCTGGCTATGTGGGCTCTTTTGTGGTTCCATAATGATTTTAGAGTTGCTTTTCCCACTTCTGTGACAATGCCATTGGAATTTTAACAAGAACTATATTGAATCTGCTTATCAGTTTGCTAACATTTTATTAAGTATTTTTGCATCTTTGTTCATCAGACATGTTGGCCTATAGTTTTCTTTTTGGTGGTGTCTTTGTTTGGCTTTGGTATCAGGGTGATGTTAGCTTCATAAAATTAGTTTAACAGCATTCCCTCTACTTCCATTCCCTGGAAGCATTTAAAAGGATTAGAATAAATTTTTCTTTGAATGTTTGGTAGAATTCATCCATGATTTGGTAGAATTCATCCGTGAAGTCATCTGGTTCTGGGCTTTTCTTTTTGGGGTGGTTTTTATTACTTCAATCTTATTTATGACTGCTCTATTTAGGGCTTTCTGGTTCTTCTTGATTCAGTCTTGGTAACTTGTACATTTCTAAAAATTTATCCATTTTTCTAGGTTATCCAATTTGTTTGAGAATCACTATTCTATTCATCCTTGATGATCCTTTTTGTTTCTGAGACTCTGTTGTAATGTCTCCTTTTCCATTTCTAATTCATCAGAGACTTCTCTCTTAATCTAACTAAAAGTTTGTTGATTTTATTTATTTAAAAACTCAAGTTTTATTGTCTTTTTTCTATTGTTTTTTCAATCTCTGATTTATTTTATCTCTGATATTTACTACTTCCTTCCTTCAGCTGACATTGGGTTTAGTTTGTTCTTCTTTTTCTAGTTCCTGGGGTTAAAATTAGGTTGAGATCTTTCTTCCTTTTAAGGTAGGCTTTATTGGAAGTAACATATCAACATATGACACCAGCATGAACATAATCTTCTACTGTTCCTTCCCCTTGCAGTAAGAAGTATGAAACACAATTTGACAATCCACTGTTTAGAAGAGTGCATTAATGACTCTAAATATGCAAAACCTAGAAATAGGGACTTGGTCTATAAAGGTCTTTGGAAGCTAGACAGTTTATCAAGATAGGCATTCAAAATGGGGGCCAGAGATAAAGAGGACTTTGATGCAAAACCTCATTATCAAAGCAGGGGGTACCTGATGTTGATTATTTAATGGGCACAAATATCTCCTATTCCAAAGTGTACAACTCTTTGCTGTGTGGCATGGACATATCTTCTATCCAGAGGTAGTCTCCTTCTCTACCCCTTTGAATCTGTATTGGCCTTGTGACTTGTTTTGTCCGATAAAATGTGGCAGAAATGGCTCTGTGTAAGTTCTGGAACTTTGTCCTTAAGAGGCCATGCAGCTTCCATGGTCACTGTATTGGAACGCTGCTTTGAGACTGCCACACAAGGAAATCCATCTTTCCTGCTGTAAGAGACCACATGGAGTAGAATTAAGAGGCTCCAGACAAAATTGTTCTTATGGTTTTCAACCCAGCCAACCCTCCAGCTAAATGCAATTGTGTGAGTGGATCTAGGCTAAACCAGCAGGGGAACCATCCAGTTAACCCACTGACTATGAGAAACAACTGCTGTTTCAAAATACGAAGTTTTAAGGTTATTTGTTATACAGCAAAAGACAACTGATAGAACACAGTAAAATGGAAGTATTTATGTTTTGAGGTTGAACAAACAATTTATAAGCCCACTTATGAACTCTGAAACCCTGTTTCTTAAGCACTGAGGGCTTAGAAATTGGATACTTGAATACACTTTGGATAAGTGAATAGAAGAAAGGAAGGTGTTGCAGGCAGGTAAAGCAGCATGAGTATAGGCAAGAGACAGGACAGGAAATAAAAAGCTCCTTCTTTCATGCATTTTCTTCTTAGAAGTAGTTCTGTGTTCCTCTCTAAAGCTTCCGAGATTTTCTTTTATAGGGGATATATATAGTGTGTTCATCTCAAAGAGTAGGATTAGATTATAAATTCTTAGATGCAGAGGAATAAAAAGGAGCCCAACAGTTGATGAGTTCACTATGTATTAGGAATCTGATATTGATTAATCTCATTTAATCATCAAAATATCCCTGTGCCACAGGTATTTTTCCCTATTTCACAGTAGACGAAACTAAAGCTCAGAGATTAAGTAACTCACTGAAGTTCACTACATTAGTTAGTGGTATTATTTTGTTTGTTTCTATTCCAAAATCACGCTCTCTCCATAACCATTACCTCCCAGACTCTATCAGCAATGCTTAGTTTATTCCGTAGAGCAAACCAGGTACTCAAAAGTGTCTCTAAGATGGAATTTAAAGTAGAAATCTTATGTAATAGGACTTTCATTGATCTTTTACTCTAGTGATATGAACAGATAGTCTCTTGTGCACAGCCTACTTCCTTTATGAGTCCATTAATTCACAACTCAGCCATTCATTGGTTCATTTAACAAACAGGTACTGAGCACCTTATAAGCACCAGTTTCCTAAGCACTAGGAACCCAACGATGAGGGGAAACATACATGCACATGTGCAGTCACATTTACAAAGTCTCTGATTTTGGAATGGTGAATTTTGGCCATTTCTTTGTCTTCACCAGAGATATTGAGCATAGTAGCATAAGCCCCTTTTATCACTAAGTTGGCTTCTCACTCATTTGTTTCTATCTCTGCTTGGCCTCTGGATAAAACAATGGGTGTAAATAATATGTTCTAGTCTCTTTGTTTCCCTTCAGTGAATAATGCAGTGCCCCTTCCTATAAGGAGGAGCAGAATTTACTAAGAAATCCTTGTTTATCTTCAGGGATTACAATGATTAGAACATATATTTGTTACCTGTAAAACACTTAGATTGAGGCTGATTGGAATGATTTCAACTGATTTTAAAAATTCGATTCTTCTATAACATATATCAAAGCCCCTGGAATTTAAGCTTAACTGAAATGTGCATCAAAGTCAGACCACAGTCTCCTGAAGTTTCTATGGCAAGTTTGTCAAAAGTTGGAGAGTGTCATTTATTCCCAGCTGTTTCTAAGGTTCCCAACTTCCACCCCCCATACGTCGTCTGAGATTCTTGGCTGAGAGAGCTGTTTGTTTCCTTATTTAGCAAAAACTAGCACAGCTCTGCTTAGCAGAGGGACAAGCTGGAATTTGCAAGTCTCTGCGATATCACCCAGGCAATTGCCAAGTTGTCACAGGTGTACACGACAAGAGCAGTGGAAAGAGAGAGCTGTGGACTGGTGTGGACCTGGATGCTGGGGCCCCATCCAAAATGTTCCACACTTGTTCCCGCATCTGTTAGAGAAAATCTGCTTTTAGTGATGGGCAGAGGTGGTAGTGGGGTGGTGGTGCAGGTCCTACTTAGGGTTTACAAGACATTTTGAGTCAGCAATTATAAGCAGAACTGTTGACAGAGAGTTGTTTGGTTATCAAGCCACAAAGAAAAGAATGGCAAGAGTAACTTGAAAAAGAAATAAATCAAAAATGGTGAGTTTTCTAAAAAGCAGAGAATAAAACTGCGAGATTAGTTTTATTTTTAAAAGCTGCTGAGTTGGTCTCACTTCTTTGATAGCTAAGTCTCTTGATTTTTTTTTTCGCCCTCAAGACTGAATACCTGACCTGAACTGAAGGGGAAACGCAGAGGCTCAGCTTACCGACAGGTGGACAGGTGGCTGAACAGGTATGGCATTTCTGTTTCAGGTCAGCTTTATATGGGACTTAATTGAATAATATCACCTCTCACTTTTTTTCTCTTCCCCCTCATTGATCAAGCTGCTTTTGAGAAAAGTGATACTTTGCATATCTGGCTAAGTGCTGTTAACAGCCTCTGCCTGCGGTTTGTTAAAATTAAAAAAAAAAAAAAAAGTGTGATCTTGCCGGAGAAGTAATTTGCTTCTCTCCAACCAATGATGGCTTGTACTTTATGCAAATTGGTATCTAGGGACAACAAATCCCATTTAATACATATGCATAGTTCATAAAAAAAACGACGTGAGAGAAAGAGGAAAAAAGATAAAGCAACGAGTCAGCAAAAGAACAGGTTCCGAGGAAATTTATTGTCCCAAATTGGACATTTGTAACAGATGATGTGAACAAGTGTTAACTTTGTTTTCAGCAGCTCTTCACGTACATTCACTAGACATCACACAGATTATGTTTTAAGGATCTGAACTGTAATAAAAAAAAGTGTCTATGGGCTTTAGAGTGTTGTGTTCCATATGGTTAGGGAAGTACGGAGTTATTGCGACAAGCATCTTGTGAAGCTCATTACGCGCGGTGGTGTTAGATGCGAATTGCCGCGCATAGCTATAGGGTACGTACATGACATCCCACAGTCAGCAGATAGCAACTGGAAATGAAAGATATGAAGGCACAGAGTACAGCTTCAGGGAACATGTTAGACAAAACATCTGCTGGTATCAGAACACTGCATTATCAGATCATTGTGGCCATGAATTTTTTATAAAGACACTTTTTTTTTTTCCAAACCACAACTTTGAAAGTGACATTTTGTGCAAAAAGTTTTTGATTGAAGTGTGATGTCAGGAGGAAGTCCAGTGCTGTGATTCATTGTGGAGAGAGCCCACATCGGGGGCCCAAGAAAACTCCTTTTTGCAAAATGGGGGCAATATCTGCTAGCAAAATCCATGCTGTAGGACATGTACGTGGGAATGCATAAGCAAGAAACTTTTCTTAGTACAAACATGATGGAGGTGCCCCGGCCTTTCATACCACTCAATTTGTGGAGCAGTCTATATTCGAGACATCCACTTAACACTCTCTTTCCTCCTGTGGCCAGTGTCGGTCACCAGCTCCCATTAAGCAAGGAGGCCATATACCATCAACTCACCTCTTGTGCTCTGCTTGTTAATGGCAGCCATTAACAAGCCATTTTGTGTCTCAAGAAATCTTGCCATTTCTGCCCAAGAGTGCTCTTGTAAGACGGTCCTTCATTGCAGGAATCGTGCATGGATGAAAAACTAGTCGAGCCCTGATCCTTAGCAGTGTGTGGTGTATACGTTAGTGCACCACAGTCCTTAGAAAAGGGTGAGATGATGGCTTGAAGAGAGAAAGAGTGAGGAGATGGTGCTCACCTTGAGAAAGGTCATAGGTCCTGATATTTAGGTCCTATTACAGGATGTCACATAATTCATCTTGGGAGATAATAAAGTGCTTCTAAAAGCATTGTGACTTATGGAAGAACAAGACTATCTGCAGCCATGTTTCTGTTAATGTGGCTCTGAGAAATGGAATAATTTCACTGATTCAGAGTACCCAGGGCATAGGGTGAAAGGGTAAACATATTTCTCTCGAAAGATCTAATGCAAAAGAGCAGTAGAGAAAAAGGAGTTAAAAGACAAATAGCAGGGCCCTGAAATGGATTCTAGAAAACTTAGAGGGAGTATTTTCCTCTACTGGTCAATCTTCAATTTAACCTTCTCTTCAGTATACTGCTAGATTCCTCTTTCAGCCCATTAGAGTAGTGACATGCTGGATGAAATCAGAGTGTGAGGTGGGGAAACCCTTAAGAGTCAGAATACATTCATTTATGAGTGTAGATTTACAGGAACACCTGTAAAGTAATTGAAAATTGTTCCAGATATGAAAGAGAAATGTAAAAGGTGCTCATTAATAAGCAAACTCCAACTACAGAAGCCTATACTTCACAGTTTCACCACCATCATTCTGTACATTCCCCTCCCCTCCATTTCCTCTTCCTCTTATTACCTTCTTTCTTTCTTCTTCTCTTTTAGCAAAGGCAAGGTGAGAAAGAGGGTTTCTTTTTCCTTCATAATTCTTGTTCTCTGTTGCTTTGTAGAAGAAGTATTGATACAGAGAAATATTCCATGGGAAAAGGATCTATTCCCTACTATTCTCTAGACCTTGGAAGAACCACCATTGATCCTACATAGGAGAACCTGAAAAATCATTCATTCATCCCTTCAACAAATATTTCTTGAGCATCAGTTACTGTGAGTGACTTTTGCTAAAAGAATTAGATTATTTATGTCTGCATTCATTTTGAAAAGCATTTATAAGTAACAACTTAGAAATACTCAGAACAAAGGAGGAACAAAGTGAGTTAAGTAACCCCGAATCTGTCTTTGTATTGAGAACATTTGCTATTCTAAGTAAATTTAGTGTTGGTTTTCTTGATTTTTGAGGACATGGGAAAGACAAAGTCCTAGGGCTCGCCATAAGTGGGAAATCTAATATGAGACACTCCTGCATACAACTAACTCTTCAAGGGCCACATACCCAGTGTAATACAAAGCATGTAATATAAAGCACAAGTAAACACACCCAATCACCAGCCCATCACCAGCCCACAATCTTTGCCAAAGGAAGGCAAATAAAACTCCATATCTGCAAGCTCTGTATTAGATGCAGGAAAGTAGCTCCTAAAATTCATAACCACAAGCCAATTATGACATGGTTATGTCAATCAAAACTCCTACTATATGGGGTGTCAAACACATGTACATACATGTATGCACACACACACACGCACACATGCATGTATGAAGAATTTGGTAAAAATCCCAGGTTGGTGGCAGAAACTGGACAGTTTTTTTTCTAGTGGAACTCATCTTTAATACAGGCCTCCAGAAATCCCTGCAAATAAAGCTTCAAGAAATATGTACAAAAGGCACCATAAAACAAGATACCATGAGTGAGAATCGTTAAAATTTGTGGGCAACAAAAATCAGATAAAGACTTCAGTGAATAAATCAGATGTCAAATATAAAATAAGAATGTATAATCAGATTCTAAGAAAGCAAATAAGAGACTGAAATTATTAAAAAATGTAAAGATTATAAAATATGAAAGCATATTTGAACAAGAAGCAAACAGAACTAGAAAAAAACAAATAACTCAATAGGTAGGTTTAAATTTGATTAGATACAAAGAAAGAAAAATTTCCGAGCTAGAAGATACCTCTGAAGAGAAGTAGAGATGCACAGTATTTAAAAAGTTGAATCTATGAACCTAGCTAGGGGAACAAAAAGTTCTAATATATATTTAATTAAGTTTCAAAAAGGAAGAGGACAGAAGGGGATGGAGGCAATACTCAAAAGCATAGTGCTTGAGAAATTTCCAGAACTTATTTTTTAAAAAATACCAATTCTCAGATTCATGAAGCTAAATGAATCCTAACCATAAAAATAAGTACATAGATGGATGAAAGTGCAGAACATAAGAAATATAAACATGAGAAAAATGAGAACCTTTGATGTTTGATGCATTGACAGCTAGCTTCTCAACAGTGACAAAGCCAGAACATAGTGTGATCAAGTCTTCAACGTGCTAAGAGAAAACAACTGCCAGCCGAGATTGCATGTTAATCAAGTAACTTTCTGTTTCCCTAGCTTTATTGAGATATAATCAATGTATAAGGTTGTGTAAGTTTAAGGTGTACAATGTGATGATTTCATATAAATATATACATATAGTGAAATGATTGCCACAATAAAGTTCATGAACACATTCATTACCTTACATAGTCACAATTTTTGTGTATGTGTTGAGAACTTTTAAGATGTACTCTGTTAGCAACTTTCAAATACGCATTACAATATAATTAATTATGGCCAATATGCTGAATGTTATTATCTCTAGGCCTTATTCATCTTTTAACTGGAAGATTCTACTCTTTGACCACCCCCACCCATTCCTCCTATACAGCCTCTGCCTGTCCCTGGCAAAAACCAATCGACTCTCTCTCTTTCTACAAGTTTGGGTTTTTTAGATTCCACATATAAGTGATACCATACAGTATTTGTCTTTCTCTGTGACTTATTTTACTTAGCACAGTGTCCTCAAGGTCCATGTTGTCACAAAGACCAGAAGTTCCTCTTTTTAATGGCTGATAATATTCCATTATGCATATATGCTACATTTTCTTTATCCATACATCAATTGATGGACACTTAGGTTGTTTCTTTGTCTTGGCTGTTGTAAATAATGTTACAGTGAGCATGGGGGTGCTGGTATTTCTTTGAGATACTGGTTTCATTTCCTTCAGATAAATACCCAGAAGTTAAATTGCTGGATCATATGGTAGTTCTATTTGTAATTTTTTGAGGAAGCTCCACACTGTTTTCTATGCAACTATAAAAATTTACATTATCACCAACAGTGCACAAGCGTTTCCTTTTATCCATATCCTCACCAGCACTTGTCATCTCTTGTCTTTTCTTTCCGATAATAACCATTGTAACAGGTGTGCGGTGACACGTCATTGTGGGTTTTTTGTTTTTGTTTTTTTCTTTTGCATTTCCTTAATGATTAGTGATGCTGAGCACTTTTGCATGGACCTGTTGGCCATTTGGATATTGCGCATTTTTAAATCAGTTTTTTTTAACTATTTAGTTGAAGAGCTCCTTATATATTTTGGACATTAATTCCTTATTAGGCATATGGCTTGCAAATATTTTTCCCATTCTGTAGATTGTTTTTTCATTTTGTTATCATTTTTTTTCTGTGCAGAGACTTTTCGGCTCGACACAGTTCCACTTTTTTATTTTTACTTCTATTGTTTGTGTTTTGGATGTTATATCCAAAAAATCACTTCTAAGATGCACTTTGAAGATATTTTTTCCCCATGTTTTCTTTTAGGAGTTTTATGGTTTCAGATATTACATTTAAGTCTTTAATCCATTTCAAGTTAATTTTTGTGAGTGTTAAAGATTCAGTTTTAATTTTTCACATGCAAATATCCAGCTTTCCTAGCATCATTTATTGAAGAGACTATCTTTCCCCCATTGAATATTCCTGTCTCTCTTGTTAAATACTAGCTGACTATACATGCATGCGTTTATTTTGATTACTACAGCTTTGTAATATAGTTTACTCAGGAAGTGTGTACCTCTAGCTTTGTTCTTTCTCAGGATATTTTTGACTATTTGAGGTCTTTTCTGATTCCATAAAAATTTGGACATGCTTTTTCTATTTTCGTAAAAATGTCATTGGAATCTTGGTGGGCATGGCATTAAATCTATAAATAACTTTGGGTAGTCTGGACATTTTAATGATATTAATTTTTTCAATCCATGAATATGAGATATCTTTCCATTTATTTGTGTCTTCAGTTTCCTTCAACAGTGTTTTATAGATTTCAGTGTACAATCTTTTACTTCCTTGGGTTAAATTTACTCCTAAGGCTTTTACTATTTTTTGATGCTATTGTAAATAGGATTATTTCTCTTTCTGATAGTTCATTGGGAGTGTATAGAAATGCAACAGATTTTCATGTCTTGATTTTGTATCCTGAAAGTTTACTTAATTTATTTCCACAGAAATCTGCAAGTTTAATTGAACTTTTCACATATCTTTTAAAGTTTATTCCTATGTACTTATATGTTTTTTGCTATTATAGATAAGGACTTAATTTTATATTTTCTAATGAGTTGTATTTTACATGTGAATAGTAATATTATGGTATTCTATTTGCTTGGAGTGTATTTTTAGTTGATTCTTGTGAAATTTTTTGATACATAATCATATTATCTGATTATTATCATATAAAAATTTAAATATTTATCTTTCCTTTGCAGTATTATACAGTCAACTTATTTTTCTTACTTGATTGCATTGACTAGTTTTTCAAGTTTAATGTTACATAGCTAATGTTACAAAACTGTGATAAAAATAAGTATTCTTTGTTTTTTATCTTAATAGAGACACTTCTAGTACCTACCTACTAAGGGTCATAGTTATTTTTGGGCAGAAATAGATAAATGTTTATCATTATAATGTAATATCTATAAATTCCTACTTTAGCAAACTTTTCCCAGGAATGTTGAATTTTATCAAATGTCCTTCAGAATCTGTGGAGATGAACATGAGTTTTCGCTTTATATTTATTAATATAAAATTTATATTACTATATTTCTTAATATTAAACACCTGTTTTCCTGGCATATAATCCTCTTAGTATTCTGCAGTCTTTATGGTGATATTTTATTTAGGATATTTGTGAGATGTTGGTCTGTATTGTCATTTTTTCATGAAATCATTTTTAGCTTTTGGTATTAAGGTTATACTCAATACATAAGAATAATGTGAAAATATTGGAGTTATCCACTCTTTAAATATTTTCCTTCTGAATATGTCTGGACCTGATGCTTTATAGAGAACAGTGACATGAGAGATACAGGACATGGACAAATGTGGAAAGAAGACAGATTCTTCATTTAAAACATTTTTTTAACAGGTTTGAGATAAAATGTACATACCATAAAGTTCACTCACTGTGTAGAATTCAATTCAACATTTAGACAGTTGTGCAACCATCACCATAATCTAATTATAGAACATTTTCATTATCCCCACACCACAGAGCCCAAACCAATTAATAGTCACTCTCCCATTCCACCTGTGTCCCTACCACCAGTCCTAGGCAACCAATAGTCTATTTCTATTTCTCTGTATTTGCCAATTCTGGACATTTTTAAAAAAGGGTTTATACAATATGTGGTGTTTTGTGACTAATTTCTTTCATAGCATGTTTTTGAAGTTCATGTGTGTTGTATTATATATCAGTGCTTCATTTCTTTACATTGCCAAATTATATCCCATTGGATATACCAGATTTCATTTATACATGCACCAGTTGATTGACATTTGAGTTGTTTCCATCTTGAACTATTTTGAGTACTACTATGGACATTTATATACAACTTTTATAGTGGACATATTTTCATGTTTCTTAGGTATATACCCAGGCAGGTGTACAGAGAATTTGTAGGCTTAGTGGAGGTTCAATGGTAATTTTGGGTGTTGAGATCCTTTGGGGAAGGACTAAAGAATTGGGAGCTTTTTAACATCAAAAAATATTTTAAGGCTACACAGGAAGACATTAGATGAATTACCTGGGTTATATTATAACTCTTTGTTTAATGTTTTGAGGAACTCCTGTTTTTCCACAGCAGCTGCATCATTTCATGGTCCCATCAGCAGTGTGTGAGGGTTCCCAATTCCCCAGATCCTCATCAATACTTGTTATTGTATGCCATTCTTATTAACAACCATTCTGGTGGATATGAAATGGTGTCTTAGAGTGGTTTTGATTTGCCATTTCCCTGATGACTAATGATGTTAAGCATCTTTTCATGTGTTTATTGGCCACTCATATATTTTCTTTGGAGAAAAATCTATTCAAATCCTTTGCCTATTTTATAATGAGGTTGTCTTTTTATTATTGGCTTGTAAGGGTCAATTATATATTCTGCATATGTCTCTTATCAGATAAATTATTTACAAATATTTTTTCTCAGTATGTAGATCTTTTCACTTTCTTGATGGTATCTTTTGAAGCAAAGAGTTTTTAATTTTGAGGAAGTCCACTTGTCACTCTTCTCTTTTATAAGTTTTGCATTTGGTATTACAGCTAAGGTATCACAGTTTATGATATAATAGCATATCATTGTTTAATCCAACATCATAAAAATTTACTCTTATATTTTCTTCTAAGGGTTTTATAGTTTTAGCTCTTATAGTAGGTCTATGATCCACTTTGAGTTCATTTTTATATACAGCATGATGTAGGGGGTCCAAATTTATTCTTTTGCATGTGGCTATCCATTTGTCCTAGAGATAAACTTTTCTTTCTATTTAGTTTATATTTGATCTATGTGAATGAATTCAGAAAAGTATTTGGATAAGTGAAAAGATAATCCTATTCACAAAACAAAATACAGAGAATAAAATCCTTATTCTGTCAGTTCATAGAATAGATATGATCTGGTGTTCCAGAAGCAGATGTTGCTTTATCCCTTTCTTAAATTCCCCAGATGGTCTATTAGAAGAAGGGTTATCTAATAATGTAATTTTTGAAAGTAGTTCACAATATATCTGTACAACAGAATATTCTATAGTCAGTACGAAAAAAGGAGATGTTTCTAAAGGCATACATATGGAAGCCTCCAAAATACATCATGATAAAAGTTGCAAAAAAAAAGTGTTTATATCATGCAAACATTCGTATGAAAAAATTACAATGGATGCATGCAAATGTATGGAATATTTATGCAGGGAATCTACCCAGAATGATAGTCAAAAACTTGACCAAATGCATGCCCAGGTAGAGTAGTAGATGGCTGAGGAGGTGAGAGAGAGATAAAAACTTACTTTTTGCTCAATGCTATTTTGTACTTTGTGAATTTTGAAAAATGCATATGCCTTGGATACTTAAAACTTAATAAAAGTTCATAAAATTGCCTTATTAACTTTACTTAATTTTAATGGAGAACATCTTTCCAAGTTTCCTCTGAGATACTGACTATAGCACTCTAAAATATCTCCTATTAAATGATATGACTATACAAATGATGCAGAAAAAGTTATCAAATTCAAATTCCCTGAACATTCTTACACTACAGCTGGAGACCACTCAGTACTGAGCAACACTGAAAAAATACCCAAAGAGAACATACACTCTTCTTATAGAGAACTTGGTGCATTAGCACACAGTTGTTCACAAATCTCAAAACATTCAAACAAACAAGAAACTTGCCTTGCATTTGGAGAGATGTATAATTTTACATGGTGGGTAGCAAACTCAGAGGCCAAGGAATCATAAATCACATTCTTCATCAAGGAGACATTAGGTAAAGGTATGGGCTTTGGTGAAAGAGAGATATGGAGGTGTGGGAGAGTACTTTCTAACATTTATTTGAGGCTAATGCAAGAGAGCAAAACCATTTACTCCCAATACTATGCTTCTCACTTATCACCATGTCTTTAACCAGAAGGACTGATGGACCCACTGTTCTGGTCTGCTATAACATCCCTTGATACTCTCAAACCAGTTTAGAGATGGTGTCAATGCTCCCTCAAACATGGCCATTTGAAGTGATGCCCCTATTAGTCTTCCAAAAGAAAAAAAAAAATATATCCCCACGTGTTTATTGTAATGCCTTGACTGCCCCAGGAGCTTTAATACCTGGTTTATTGTACATTAAGAACCACTATTTGCTGGTCCAGACTTTATTATTAGGTTTCTTTAAAATGAAGATAAAAGCTTGATATGAACAAAGCATACTTGGCTGTAAAATTCCAGTTGGTCCTGTTTTGGACATTCTGCAGTCTTACTATCAATTTGCTCCCCAATCCAGAAACGTTCATCTCTTACAGTGGACATCTGACAACAAATGGTTCATTCCTTTCAGATGAAAGCCTGAGCTGCTCAACTGCAAAGTGTGGGAACTTAGGTGCACCTTAATTCTAAAGAATAAAAAGAATTCACAAATGAAGTTACCTCTTGGTAAGTTCTATGATTGAGAACAAAGAGAAGGCCTCTTTCCATATTATCCACCCCACTGCTGAGTCTGTCCATCCAGACTATGTTGATGATGTCACCAAGACAAAGGGGTGCATTTAGTCTAAAAAGCCAACTTGAAAAGACATTGAAAGGTTGGAATTATGGATGGCAGAAGACAATTATGCAAGCTAAATGATTCTTTAATTAATAATGAGATCCATCACAGGCTAAAGAGAAAGACTTACAGGATGGAAAGCTTTGTGATTTACTCAGTATGTGTCCATATGTGCCTGCAGTGTATATATTTGGGGATATAAATGATATATGCAGAGTGTATGTATCATCGCATCTGAATCTACATGTTTGTTGTTTCTGCTGATGACTCATTTATATACTGAGTGGGTGGATATCTAGAATGTAAGAATCGTCTCTTAAGAGATAGAATGCATTGCCTGGTCCCTAAGGCCATGTGGTTTTATTATTACAAAAAAAAATTGAATTTCTATTTGTAATCTATGTTCCCTTATTTTCAAAATATAAGTAGTCACTTTATATTGGCCATATTTAAAATTTTTAAACATTAAATCAAAACATGAATGTGCATAAATTTCTTCATGTATGTAAAGTCATACTAATATATCATCATAAAGGCATAAACTAACAAAATGCTGTTTATTCAACTTTTAACTGTGTTCCTGTCTTTGGATGAACAACTGCTTTTAAGCAGTTACATTTGTTTCCAAATGTGTTCAGTGTGACTCTCTCTTCACCCTCCCCCACCCCCTTAAAAGTTACTCAGGGTGGGATATACGAAAAATGGGGAGAGAGAGCTCTAATCCAAAGAGCTGCAGGTTTATTAGGGGCAAAGTTTCATTTTATGTCTTTTTTTTTTTTAAATAAAGAATTCTATAGATCTAAATGGTCTTAAAACCACCATTTAAAGAAATCCTAAACAAAACTAACATTAGTTTCTTATACCACACCCCCCCAAAACTTCATATAACATCCATGCTATATAGAACTATAAGAAGGAAATCTTTGGACAATTTTTGAAATACTTTTCTTATTAAAAGAAAGACTATATAAGAAAAACTTTGGAAGATTTAAAATATATTAAACTTCCTTCTATATAGCACAAAACTACATTGTTGTTTTTCTTAAAGCTGGCTCCATGCCTAGCATGGAACCCAACATGGGACTTGAATTCATGATCCTGAGATCAAGATCTGAGGTGAGATCAAGAGTCGGACCCTTAACCAACCACCCAGATACCCCCAAAATAGTACATTAAAAGAGAGCTAAAGGAAAACACACTAGAAAGACATATTTTAACATTCATGATAGATAACAGATTCCTATCCATCCTAAGTAAAGACCTCTTATCCGTGTATTTAAGGGCAAGTAACTAGATTTAAAACAGCAAAAGAT
Source organism: Vulpes vulpes (assembly GCF_048418805.1). Taxonomy (NCBI): domain Eukaryota; kingdom Metazoa; phylum Chordata; class Mammalia; order Carnivora; family Canidae; genus Vulpes; species Vulpes vulpes. Next base: position 88,124,691 of record NC_132795.1, read on the forward strand.
ATTACAAAGAAATTCACCATAGAATGCATATGGTCAATAAACAAGATACTAAACTCACTAGTAGCAGGTAAAATGCAAACTTTAAAAATATATATTGTTTTTAGTCTTTCAGATAAAAAAACATATAAGGCAGACCTGCTAATGTCAAGTGTTCTTAAGCTTTTGGGAAAATAAGCAATATTTAAGGACTTGAAGGATCCATGAGTGCTAACAGTGCTTTTGGAGAACAATATAGCAATATCTTTCTACTTTTGAAATAAAGCATATGCATTTATGCAGCAACTTCTAGTAATATATCCTAGAAATACATCTACATGTCATTCATTTATTTATTTGTTCCCTTACTTGTTTATTATTTTTGTGGTGGTTTAAAAACATTTCTGCAGATTCTTTGACAGTTCTTCCTTTAAAAAGTGAAGTCTAATTCCCCTTCCCTTGAACGTTGGCCAGACTTTGTGACTTGCTTCTAACCAAAAATATGTGGTAGTAGGAGGAGTGATGTCAGGAATATTTCAAAATAGTGATTCTCAGCCCTTGTCCCCCAACCATATATGGACACAATACCTTTATGAGATTTCTAAAATGTAGTTAGAAAGTTGAAATACCCCAGAAGAGCACAAAACTGAGAAGAGCTACATTAAGATGGTAAGAAGAGCACTTTTTCTTTACCTAAACTATGATAAGCCCACAGTTAACTTCATACTCAACAGTGGAAAGCTGAAAGCTTTTCCTCTAAGATCAAGGACAGGACAAGGATGCCTAGTCTCATCACTTCTATTCAACATAGTACTAAAGTGTTAGCCAGGGTGATTAGGCAAGAAAAAGAAAGAGAAAATAAAAAAGGAAGAAGTAAAATTATATCTATTCACAGAAGACATGATCTTATATATAGAAAACCATGAAGACTCCACTAAATAACAAATCCAATCCATGAATTCAGTAAAGTTGCAGGATACA